>NW_028120657.1:0-192101 GCF_965178545.1 Coloeus monedula | reverse complement strand
GCTCCAGGGACACTGATCATGCGAAAGGCAGGCCAAGTTAAGCACGGCGCATCCAAAACCTTGCTCCCTCTTCTTCTTTCTGCAAGGGTTAGGGTTAGGGTTAGGGGCTCGGGTTAGGGTTAGGGGTTAGGGTTAGGGTTTTGCCTAGGGTTAGGATTGAGAAAACCACAAAGCCAGGGGACCCAGACACACTAACCATGCAAAAGGCTGGCCAAGTTAAGCACAGCACATCAAAACCTTGCTACCTCTTCCTATTTCTGCTCGGAACTCACCACAGCCCAATGCCCAGTTTCTGGCTCGGCCTAGGGGTAGGGTTTGGTTTAGGGTTAGGGTTAGGGTTAGGCTAACGCCTAGGGTTAGGGTTGAGGAAACCACAAAGCCAGGAGCTCCAGGCGTACTCACCATGCAAAAGGCATACCAAGGTGACCGCAGCACATCCAAAACCTTGCTCCCTCTTCCTCATTCTGCTCAGAACTCGCCACAAACCTCTGCCGGATTTCTGGCTCAAGGTATGGTTGGGGTTAGGGTTACGCCTAGGGTTAAGGTTGAGAAAACCACAAAGCCAGGAGCTCCAGGGACACTGATCATGTGAAAGGCAGGCCAAGTTAAGCACGGTACATCCAAAACCTTGCTCCCTCTTCTTCTTTCTGAAAGGGTTAGGGTTAGTGTTAGGGGCTCGGGTTAGGGTTAGGCTTAGGGGTTAGGGTTATGCCTAGGGTTAGGATTGAGAAAACCACAAAGCCAGGAGACCCAGGGACACTAACCATACAAAAGGCTGGCCAACTTAAGCATGGCATATCAAAACCTTCCTCCCTCTTCCTCTTTCTGCTCGGAACTCACCACAGCCCGATGCCCGATTAGTGGCTCAATCTATGGTTAGGGTTAGGCGTTCTCCTAGGGTTAGGCTTGAGAAAACCACAAAGCCAGGAGCTCCAGGGATACTCACCATGCAAAAGGCATACCAAGGTGAGGAGGACACAGCCCAAACCTTGCTCCCTCTTCCTCTTTCTGCTCAGAACTCGCCACAACCCTCTGCTGGATTTCCGGCTCAAGGTATGGTTAGGGTTAGGGTTACGCCTAGGGTTAGGGTTCACAAAACCACAAAGCCAGGAGCTCCAGGGACACTGATCATGCGAAAGGCAGGCCAAGTTAAGCACAGCACATCCAAAACCTTGCTCCCTCTTCATTCTGCAAGGGTTAGGGTTAGGGTTAGGGGTTAGGGTTAGGGTTAGGATTAGGTGTTAGGGTTATGCCTAGGGTTAGGATTGAGAAAACCACAAAGCGAGGAGACCCAGGGACACTGACCATGCAAAAGACCTACCAAGGTGACAGCAGCATATCCAAAACCTTGCTCCCTCTTCGTCATTCTGCTCAGAACTCGCCACAGCCTAAGGCCAAGTTTCTGGCTTGACCTCGGGTTAGGGTTAGCGTTAGGGTTTGGTTTAGGGTTAGGGTTAGGGTTAAGCCTAGGGTTAGGGTTAGGGTTAGGGTGAGGATTAGTCTTACGCCTAGGGTTAGGGTTGAGGAAACCACAAAGCCAGGAGCTCCCGGCGTACTCACCATGTGAAAGACATACCAAGTGGACCGCAGCACATCCAAAACCTTCCTCCCTCTTCGTCATTCTGCTCAGAACTTGCCACAACCCTCTGCTGGATTTCTGGCTAGAGGTAGGGTTTGGGTCAGGGTTACGCCTAGGGTTAGGGTTAGGGTTGAGAAAACCACAAAGCCAGGGGACCCAGGCACACTAACCATGCAAAAGGCCGGCCAAGTTAAGCACAGCACATCAAAACCCTGCTCCCTCTTCCTCTTTCTGCTCGGAACTCATCACAGCCCAATGCCCAGTTTCTGGCTCGGCCTAGGGTTAGGGTTTGGTTTAGGGTTAGGGTTAGGGTTAGGCTTACGCCTAGGGTTAGGGTTGAGGAAACCACAAAGCCAGGAGCTCCAGGCGTACTCACCATGAAAAAGACATACCAAGGTGACCGCAGCACATCCAAAACCTTGCCCCTTTTTCTTCTTTCTGCAAGGGTTAGGGTTAGGGGCTCGTGTTAGGGTTAGGGGTTAGGGTTAGGGGTAGGGTTAGGGTTAGGGTTTTGACTAGGGTTAGGATTGAGAAGACCACAAAGCCAGGGGACCCAGGCACACTAAGCATGCAAAAGGCAGGCCAAGTTGAGCGTAGCACATCCAAATCCCCTCTCCCTCTTTGTCATTCTGCTCGGAACTCACCACAGCCCAATGCCCGATTACTGCCTCAGTCTAGGGTTAGGCTTAGGGCTAGGGTTAGGGTTATGCCTAGGGTTAGGGTTCACAAAACCACAAAGCCAGGAACTCCAGGGATACTCACCATGCAAAAGGCAGGCCAAGTTGAGTGTAGCACATCCAAATCGTTGCTCCCTCTTTGTCATTCTGCTCGGAACTCACCACGGCCCAATGCCCGATATCTGCCTCAGTCTAGGGTTATGCTTAGGGCTAGGGTTAGGGTTATGCCTAGGGTTAGGGTTCAGAAAACCACAAAGCCAGGAGCTCCAGGGATACTTCCCATGCAAAAGGCAGGCCAAGTTGAGCGTAGCACATCCAAATCCCCTCTCCCTCTTTGTCATTCTCCTCGGAACTCCCCACAGCCCAATGCCCGATTTCTGCCTCAGTCTAGGGTTAGGCTTAGGGCTAGGGTTAGGGTTATGCCTAGGGTTAGGGTTCAGAAAACCACAAAGCCAGGAGCTCCAGGGATACTCACCATGCAAAAGGCAGGCCAAGTTGAGCGTAGCACATCCAAATCCTTGCTCCCTCTTTGTCATTCTGCTCGGAACTCCCCACAGCCCAATGCCCGATTACTGCCTCAGTCTAGGGTTAGGCTTAGGGCTAGGGTTAGGGTTATGCCTAGGGTTAGGGTTCACAAAACCACAAAGCCAGGAGCTCCAGGGACACTGATCATGCGAAAGGCAGGCCAAGTTAAGCACGGCACATCCAAAACCTTGCTCCCTCTTCGTCATTCTGCAAGGGTTAGGGTTAGGGGCTCGTGTTAGGGTTAGGGGTTAGGGTTAGGGGTAGGGTTACGGTTAGGGTTTTGACTAGGGTTAGGATTGAGAAAACCACAAAGCCAGGGGACCCAGGCACACTAAGCATGCAAAAGGCAGGCCAAGTTGAGCGTAGCACATCCAAATCCCCTCTCCCTCTTCGTCATTCTGCTCGGAACTCCCCACAGCCCAATGCCCGATTACTGCCTCAGTCTAGGGTTAGGCTTAGGGCTAGGGTTAGGGTTATGCCTAGGGTTAGGGTTCACAAAACCACAAAGCCAGGAGCTCCAGGGATACTCCCCATGCAAAAGGCAGGCCAAGTTGAGCGTAGCACATCCAAATCCCCTCTCCCTCTTTGTCATTCTGCTCGGAACTCACCACAGCCCAATGCCCGATTACTGCCTCAGTCTAGGGTTAGGCTTAGGGCTAGGGTTAGGGTTATGCCTAGGGTTAGGGTTCACAAAACCACAAAGCCAGGAACTCCAGGGATACTCCCCATGCAAAAGGCAGGCCAAGTTGAGTGTAGCACATCCAAATCGTTGCTCCCTCTTTGTCATTCTGCTCGGAACTCACCACGGCCCAATGCCCGATTTCTGCCTCAGTCTAGGGTTAGGCTTAGGGCTAGGGTTAGGGTTATGCCTAGGGTTAGGCTTCAGAAAACCACAAAGCCAGGAGATCCAGGGATACTCCCCATGCAAAAGGCAGGCCAAGTTGAGCGTAGCACATCCAAATCCTTGCTCCCTCTTTGTCATTCTGCTCGGAACTCACCACAGCCCAATGCCCGATTACTGCCTCAGTCTAGGGTTAGGCTTAGGGCTAGGGTTAGGGTTATGCCTAGGGTTAGGGTTCACAAAACCACAAAGCCAGGAGCTCCAGGGATACTCACCATGCAAAAGGCAGGCCAAGTTGAGCGTAGCACATCCAAATCCTTGCTCCCTCTTTGTCATTCTGCTCGGAACTCCCCACAGCCCAATGCCCGATTTCTGCCTCAGTCTACGGTTAAGCTTACGGCTAGGGTTAGGGTTATGCCTAGGGTTAGGGTTCAGAAAACCACAAAGCCAGGAGCTCCAGGCGTACTCACCATGCAAAAGGCATACCAAGGTGACCGCAGCACATCCAAAACCTTGCTCCCTCTTCCTCATTCTGCTCAGAACTCGCCACAAACCTCTGCCGGATTTCTGGCTCAAGGTATGGTTGGGGTTAGGGTTACGCCTAGGGTTAAGGTTGAGAAAACCACAAAGCCAGGAGCTCCAGGGACACTGATCATGTGAAAGGCAGGCCAAGTTAAGCACGGTACATCCAAAACCTTGCTCCCTCTTCTTCTTTCTGAAAGGGTTAGGGTTAGTGTTAGGGGCTCGGGTTAGGGTTAGGCTTAGGGGTTAGGGTTATGCCTAGGGTTAGGATTGAGAAAACCACAAAGCCAGGAGACCCAGGGACACTAACCATACAAAAGGCTGGCCAACTTAAGCATGGCATATCAAAACCTTCCTCCCTCTTCCTCTTTCTGCTCGGAACTCACCACAGCCCGATGCCCGATTAGTGGCTCAATCTATGGTTAGGGTTAGGCGTTCTCCTAGGGTTAGGCTTGAGAAAACCACAAAGCCAGGAGCTCCAGGGATACTCACCATGCAAAAGGCATACCAAGGTGAGGAGGACACAGCCCAAACCTTGCTCCCTCTTCCTCTTTCTGCTCAGAACTCGCCACAACCCTCTGCTGGATTTCCGGCTCAAGGTATGGTTAGGGTTAGGGTTACGCCTAGGGTTAGGGTTCACAAAACCACAAAGCCAGGAGCTCCAGGGACACTGATCATGCGAAAGGCAGGCCAAGTTAAGCACAGCACATCCAAAACCTTGCTCCCTCTTCATTCTGCAAGGGTTAGGGTTAGGGTTAGGGGTTAGGGTTAGGGTTAGGATTAGGTGTTAGGGTTATGCCTAGGGTTAGGATTGAGAAAACCACAAAGCGAGGAGACCCAGGGACACTGACCATGCAAAAGACCTACCAAGGTGACAGCAGCATATCCAAAACCTTGCTCCCTCTTCGTCATTCTGCTCAGAACTCGCCACAGCCTAAGGCCAAGTTTCTGGCTTGACCTCGGGTTAGGGTTAGCGTTAGGGTTTGGTTTAGGGTTAGGGTTAGGGTTAAGCCTAGGGTTAGGGTTAGGGTTAGGGTGAGGATTAGTCTTACGCCTAGGGTTAGGGTTGAGGAGCCCACAAAGCCAGGAGCTCCCGGCGTACTCACCATGTGAAAGACATACCAAGTGGACCGCAGCACATCCAAAACCTTCCTCCCTCTTCGTCATTCTGCTCAGAACTTGCCACAACCCTCTGCTGGATTTCTGGCTAGAGGTAGGGTTTGGGTCAGGGTTACGCCTAGGGTTAGGGTTAGGGTTGAGAAAACCACAAAGCCAGGGGACCCAGGCACACTAACCATGCAAAAGGCCGGCCAAGTTAAGCACAGCACATCAAAACCCTGCTCCCTCTTCCTCTTTCTGCTCGGAACTCATCACAGCCCAATGCCCAGTTTCTGGCTCGGCCTAGGGTTAGGGTTTGGTTTAGGGTTAGGGTTAGGGTTAGGCTTACGCCTAGGGTTAGGGTTGAGGAAACCACAAAGCCAGGAGCTCCCGGCGTACTCACCATGAAAAAGACATACCAAGGTGACCGCAGCACATCCAAAACCTTGCCCCTTTTTCTTCTTTCTGCAAGGGTTAGGGTTAGGGGCTCGTGTTAGGGTTAGGGGTTAGGGTTAGGGGTAGGGTTAGGGTTAGGGTTTTGACTAGGGTTAGGATTGAGAAGACCACAAAGCCAGGGGACCCAGGCACACTAAGCATGCAAAAGGCAGGCCAAGTTGAGCGTAGCACATCCAAATCCCCTCTCCCTCTTCGTCATTCTGCTCGGAACTCACCACAGCCCAATGCCCGATTACTGCCTCAGTCTAGGGTTAGGCTTAGGGCTAGGGTTAGGGTTATGCCTAGGGTTAGGGTTCACAAAACCACAAAGCCAGGAACTCCAGGGATACTCACCATGCAAAAGGCAGGCCAAGTTGAGTGTAGCACATCCAAATCGTTGCTCCCTCTTTGTCATTCTGCTCGGAACTCACCACGGCCCAATGCCCGATATCTGCCTCAGTCTAGGGTTAGGCTTAGGGCTAGGGTTAGGGTTATGCCTAGGGTTAGGGTTCAGAAAACCACAAAGCCAGGAGCTCCAGGGATACTCACCATGCAAAAGGCAGGCCAAGTTGAGCGTAGCACATCCAAATCCTTGCTCCCTCTTTGTCATTCTGCTCGGAACTCCCCACAGCCCAATGCCCGATTACTGCCTCAGTCTAGGGTTAGGCTTAGGGATAGGGTTAGGGTTATGGCTAGGGTTAGGGTTCACAAAACCACAAAGCCAGGAGCTCCAGGGACACTGATCATGCGAAAGGCAGGCCAAGTTAAGCACGGCACATCCAAAACCTTGCTCCCTCTTCGTCATTCTGCAAGGGTTAGGGTTAGGGGCTCGTGTTAGGGTTAGGGGTTAGGGTTAGGGGTAGGGTTACGGTTAGGGTTTTGACTAGGGTTAGGATTGAGAAAACCACAAAGCCAGGGGACCCAGGCACACTAAGCATGCAAAAGGCAGGCCAAGTTGAGCGTAGCACATCCAAATCCCCTCTCCCTCTTCGTCATTCTGCTCGGAACTCCCCACAGCCCAATGCCCGATTACTGCCTCAGTCTAGGGTTAGGCTTAGGGCTAGGGTTAGGGTTATGCCTAGGGTTAGGGTTCACAAAACCACAAAGCCAGGAGCTCCAGGGATACTCCCCATGCAAAAGGCAGGCCAAGTTGAGCGTAGCACATCCAAATCCCCTCTCCCTCTTTGTCATTCTGCTCGGAACTCACCACAGCCCAATGCCCGATTACTGCCTCAGTCTAGGGTTAGGCTTAGGGCTAGGGTTAGGGTTATGCCTAGGGTTAGGGTTCACAAAACCACAAAGCCAGGAACTCCAGGGATACTCCCCATGCAAAAGGCAGGCCAAGTTGAGTGTAGCACATCCAAATCGTTGCTCCCTCTTTGTCATTCTGCTCGGAACTCACCACGGCCCAATGCCCGATTTCTGCCTCAGTCTAGGGTTAGGCTTAGGGCTAGGGTTAGGGTTATGCCTAGGGTTAGGCTTCAGAAAACCACAAAGACAGGAGATCCAGGGATACTCCCCATGCAAAAGGCAGGCCAAGTTGAGCGTAGCACATCCAAATCCTTGCTCCCTCTTTGTCATTCTGCTCGGAACTCACCACAGCCCAATGCCCGATTACTGCCTCAGTCTAGGGTTAGGCTTAGGGCTAGGGTTAGGGTTATGCCTAGGGTTAGGGTTCACAAAACCACAAAGCCAGGAGCTCCAGGGATACTCACCATGCAAAAGGCAGGCCAAGTTGAGCGTAGCACATCCAAATCCTTGCTCCCTCTTTGTCATTCTGCTCGGAACTCCCCACAGCCCAATGCCCGATTTCTGCCTCAGTCTACGGTTAAGCTTACGGCTAGGGTTAGGGTTATGCCTAGGGTTAGGGTTCAGAAAACCACAAAGCCAGGAGCTCCAGGGATACTCCCCATGCAAAAGGCAGGCCAAGTTGAGCGTAGCACATCCAAATCCTTGCTCCCTCTTTGTCATTCTGCTCGGAACTCACCACAGCCCAATGCCCGATTACTGGCTCAGTCTAGGGTTAGGCTTAGGGCTAGGGTTAGGGTTATGCCTAGGGTTAGGGTTCACAAAACCACAAAGCCAGGAGCTCCAGGGATACTCACCATGCAAAAGGCAGGCCAAGTTGAGCGTAGCACATCCAAATCCTTGCTCCCTCTTTGTCATTCTGCTCGGAACTCCCCACAGCCCAATGCCCGATTTCTGCCTCAGTCTACGGTTAAGCTTAGGGCTAGGGTTAGGGTTATGCCTAGGGTTAGGGTTCAGAAAACCACAAAGCCAGGAGCTCCAGGGATACTCACCATGCAAAAGGCAGGCCAAGTTGAGCGTAGCACATCCAAATCCCCTCTCCCTCTTCGTCATTCTGCTCGGAACTCCCCACAGCCCAATGCCCGATTTCTGCCTCAGTCTAGGGTTAGGCTTAGGGCTAGGATTAGGGTTATGCTTAGGGTTAGGCTTCAGAAAACCACAAAGCCAGGAGCTCCAGGGATACTCACCATGCAAAAGGCAGGCCAAGTTGAGAGTAGCACATCCAAATCCTTGCTCCCTCTTTGTCATTCTGCTCGGAACTCCCCACAGCCCAATGCCCGATTTCTGCCTCAGTCTAGGGTTAGGCTTAGGGCTAGGGTTAGGGTTATGCCTAGGGTTAGGCTTCAGAAAACCACAAAGCCAGGAGCTCCAGGGATACTCCCCATGCAAAAGGCAGGCCAAGTTGAGCGTAGCACATCCAAATCCTTGCTCCCTCTTCGTCATTCTGCTCGGAACTCACCACAGCCCAATGCCCGATTACTGGCTCAGTCTAGGGTTAGGCTTAGGGCTAGGGTTAGGGTTATGCCTAGGGTTAGGGTTCAGAAAACCACAAAGCCAGGAGCTCCAGGGATACTCACCATGCAAAAGGCAGGCCAAGTTGAGCGTAGCACATCCAAATCATTGCTCCCTCTTTGTCATTCTGCTCGGAACTCACCACAGCCCAATGCCCGATTACTGGCTCAGTCTAGGATTAGGCTTAGGGCTAGGGTTAGGGTTATGCCGAGGGTTAGGATTCACAAAACCACAAAGCCAGGAGCTCCAGGGATACTCCCCATGCAAAAGGCAGGCCAAGTTGAGCGTAGCACATCCAAATCCTTGCTCCCTCTTCTTCATTCTGCTCGGAACTCCCCACAGCCCAATGCCCGATTTCTGCCTCAGTCTAGGGTTAGGCTTAGGGCTAGGGTTAGGGTTATGCCTAGGGTTAGGGTTCACAAAACCACAAAGCCAGGAGCTCCAGGGATACTCACCATGCAAAAGGCAGGCCAAGTTGAGCATAGCACATCCAAATCCTTGCTCCCTCTTCGTCATTCTGCTCGGAACTCACCACAGCCCAATGCCCGATTACTGCCTCAGTCTAGGGTTAGGCTTAGGGCTAGGGTTAGGGTTATGCCTAGGGTTAGGGTTCACAAAACCACAAAGCCAGGAGCTCCAGGGATACTCCCCATGCAAAAGGCAGGCCAAGTTGAGCGTAGCACATCCAAATCCCCTCTCCCTCTTTGTCATTCTGCTCGGAACTCACCACAGCCCAATGCCCGATTACTGCCTCAGTCTAGGGTTAGGCTTAGGGCTAGGGTTAGGGTTATGCCTAGGGTTAGGGTTCAGAAAACCACAAAGCCAGGAGCTCCAGGGATACTCCCCATGCAAAAGGCAGGCCAAGTTGAGCGTAGCACATCCAAATCCTTGCTCCCTCTTTGTCATTCTCCTCGGAACTCCCCACAGCCCAATGCCCGATTTCTGCCTCAGTCTAGGGTTAGGCTTAGGGCTAGGGTTAGGGTTATGCCTAGGGTTAGGCTTCAGAAAACCACAAAGCCAGGAGCTCCAAGGATACTCCCCATGCAAAAGGCAGGCCAAGTTGAGCGTAGCACATCCAAATCCTTGCTCCCTCTTTGTCATTCTGCTCGGAACTCACCACAGCCCAATGCCCGATTACTGCCTCAGTCTAGGGTTAGGCTTAGGGCTAGGGTTAGGGTTATGCCTCAGGTTAGGGTTCACAAAACCACAAAGCCAGGAGCTCCAGGGACACTGATCATGCGAAAGGCAGGCCAAGTTAAGCACGGCACATCCAAAACCTTGCTCCCTCTTCTTCTTTCTGCAAGGGTTAGGGTTAGGGGCTCGTGTTAGGGTTAGGGGTTAGGGTTAGGGGTAGGGTTAGGGTTAGGGTTTTGACTAGGGTTAGGATTGAGAAAACCACAAAGCCAGGGGACCCAGGCACACTAAGCATGCAAAAGGCAGGCCAAGTTGAGCGTAGCACATCCAAATCCCCTCTCCCTCTTCGTCATTCTGCTCGGAACTCCCCCCAGCCCAATGCCCGATTTCTGCCTCAGTCTAGGGTTAGGCTTAGGGCTAGGGTTAGGGTTATGCCTAGGGTTAGGGTTCGCAAAACCTCAAAGCCAGGAGCTCCAGGGATACTCACCATGCAAAAGGCAGGCCAAGTTGAGCGTAGCACATCCAAATCCCCTCTCCCTCTTCGTCATTCTGCTCGGAACTCACCACAGCCCAATGCCCGATTTCTGCCTCAGTCTAGGGTTAGGCTTAGGGCTAGGGTTAGGGTTATGCCTAGGGTTAGGGTTCGCAAAACCTCAAAGCCAGGAGCTCCAGGGATACTCACCATGCAAAAGGCAGGCCAAGTTGAGCGTAGCACATCCAAATCCTTGCTCCCTCTTTGTCATTCTGCTCGGAACTCCCCACAGCCCAATGCCCGATTTCTGCCTCAGTCTAGGGTTAGGCTTAGGGCTAGGGTTAGGGTTATGCCTAGGGTTAGGGTTCAGAAAACCACAAAGCCAGGAGCTCCAGGGATACCATGCAAAAGGCAGGCCAAGTTGAGCGTAGCACATCCAAATCCTTGCTCCCTCTTCGTCATTCTGCTCGGAACTCACCACAGCCCAATGCCCGATTTCTGCCTCAGTCTAGGGGTAGGCTTAGGGCTAGGGTTAGGGTTATGCCTAGGGTTAGGCTTCAGAAAACCACAAAGCCAGGAGCTCCAGGGATACTCACCATGCAAAAGGCAGGCCGAGTTGAGCCTAGCACATCCAAATCCTTGCTCCCTCTTTGTCATTCTGCTCGGAACTCACCACAGCCCAATGCCCGATTTCTGCCTCAGTCTAGGGGTAGGCTTAGGGCTAGGGTTAGGGTTATGCCTAGGGTTAGGGTTCTGCCTAGGGTTAGGGTTCACAAAACCACAAAGCCAGGAGCTCCAGGGATACTCACCATGCAAAAGGCAGGCCAAGTTGAGCCTAGCACATCCAAATCCTTGCTCCCTCTTCGTCATTCTGCTCGGAACTCACCACAGCCCAATGCCCGATTTCTGCCTCAGTCTAGGGTTAGGCTTAGGGCTAGGGTTAGGGTTATGCCTAGGGTTAGGGTTCAGAAAACCACAAAGCCAGGAGCTCCAGGGATACTCACCATGCAGAAGGCAGGCCAAGTTGAGCGTACCACATCCAAATCCTTGCTCCCTCTTCGTCATTCTGCTCGGAACTCCCCACAGCCCAATGCCCGATTTCTGCCTAAGTCTAGGGTTAGGCTTAGGGCTAGGGTTAGGGTTATGCCTAGGGTTAGGCTTCACAAAACCACAAAGCCAGGAGCTCCAGGGATACTCACCATGCAAAAGGCAGGCCAAGTTGAGCGTAGCACATCCAAATCCTTGCTCCCTCTTCGTCATTCTGCTCGGAACTCACCACAGCCCAATGCCCGATTACTGGCTCAGTCTAGGGTTAGGCTTAGGGCTAGGGTTAGGGTTATGCCTAGGGTTAGGCTTCACAAAACCACAAAGCCAGGAGCTCCAGGGATACCATGCAAAAGGCAGGCCAAGTTGAGCGTAGCACATCCAAATCCTTGCTCCCTCTTCGTCATTCTGCTCGGAACTCACCACAGCCCAATGCCCGATTTCTGCCTCAGTCTAGGGTTAGGCTTAGGGCTAGGGTTAGGGTTATGCCTAGGGTTAGGCTTCACAAAACCACAAAGCCAGGAGCTCCAGGGATACTCACCATGCAAAAGGCAGGCCAAGTTGAGCGTAGCACATCCAAATCCTTGCTCCCTCTTCGTCATTCTGCTCGGAACTCACCACAGCCCAATGCCCGATTACTGGCTCAGTCTAGGGTTAGGCTTGGGGCTAGGGTTAGGGTTATGCCTAGGGTTAGGGTTCAGAAAACCACAAAGCCAGGAGCTCCTGGGATACTCACCATGCAAAAGGCAGGCCAAGTTGAGCGTAGCACATCCAAATCCTTGCTCCCTCTTCGTCATTCTGCTCGGAACTCCCCACAGCCCAATGCCCGATTTCTGCCTAAGTCTAGGGTTAGGCTTAGGTCTAGGGTTAGGGTTCTGCCTCAGGTTAGGCTTCAGAAAACCACAAAGCCAGGAGCTCCAGGGATACTCACCATGCAAAAGGCAGGCCGAGTTGAGCCTAGCACATCCAAATCCTTGCTCCCTCTTCGTCATTCTGCTCGGAACTCACCACAGCCCAATGCCCGATTTCTGCCTCAGTCTAGGGGTAGGCTTAGGGCTAGGGTTAGGGTTATGCCTAGGGTTAGGGTTCTGCCTAGGGTTAGGGTTCACAAAACCACAAAGACAGGAGCTCCAGGGATACTCACCATGCAAAAGGCAGGCCAAGTTGAGCCTAGCACATCCAAATCCTTGCTCCCTCTTCGTCATTCTGCTCGGAACTCACCACAGCCCAATGCCCGATTTCTGCCTCAGTCTAGGGTTAGGCTTAGGGCTAGGGTTAGGGTTATGCCGAGGGTTAGGCTTCAGAAAACCACAAAACCAGGAGCTCCAGGGATACTCACCATGCAGAAGGCAGGCCAAGTTGAGCGTACCACATCCAAATCCTTGCTCCCTCTTCGTCATTCTGCTCGGAACTCCCCACAGCCCAATGCCCGATTTCTGCCTAAGTCTAGGGTTAGGCTTAGGGCTAGGGTTAGGGTTATGCCTCAGGTTAGGGTTCACAAAACCACAAAGCCAGGAGCTCCAGGGATACTCACCATGCAAAAGGCAGGCCAAGTTGAGCGTAGCACATCCAAATCCTTGCTCCCTCTTTGTCATTCTGCTCGGAACTCACCACAGCCCAATGCCCAATTTCTGGCTCAGTCTAGGGTTAGGGTTATGCCTAGGGTTAGGGTTATGCCTAGGGTTAGGCTTCAGAAAACCACAAAGCCAGGAGCTCCAGGGATACCATGCAAAAGGCAGGCCAAGTTGAGCGTAGCACATCCAAATCCTTGCTCCCTCTTCTTCATTCTGCTCGGAACTCCCCACAGCCCAATGCCCAATTTCTGCCTCAGTCTAGGGTTAGGCTTAGGGCTAGGGTTAGGGTTATGCCTAGGGTTAGGCTTCACAAAACCACAAAGCCAGGAGCTCCAGGGATGCTCACCATGCAAAAGGCAGGCCAAGTTGAGCCTAGCACATCCAAATCCTTGCTCCCTCTTCGTCATTCTGCTCGGAACTCACCACAGCCCAATGCCCGATTACTGCCTCAGTCTAGGGGTAGGCTTAGGGCTAGGGTTAGGGTTATGCCTAGGGTTAGGCTTCACAAAACCACAAAGCCAGGAGCTCCAGGGATACTCACCATGCAAAAGGCAGGCCGAGTTGAGCCTAGCACATCCAAATCCTTGCTCCCTCTTCGTCATTCTGCTTGGAACTCCCCACAGCCCAATTCCCGATTTCTGCCTAAGTCTAGGGTTAGGCTTAGGGCTAGGGTTAGGTTTATGCCTACGGTTAGGCTTCACAAAACCACAAAGCCAGGAGCTCCAGGGATACTCACCATGCAAAAGGCAGGCCAAGTTGAGCGTAGCACATCCAAATCCTTGCTCCCTCTTCGTCATTCTGCTCGGAACTCACCACAGCCCAATGCCCGATTTCTGCCTCAGTCTAGGGGTAGGCTAAGGGCTAGGGTTAGGTTTATGCCTAGGGTTAGGCTTCACAAAACCACAAAGCCAGGAGCTCCAGGGATACTCACCATGCAAAAGGCAGGCCGAGTTGAGCGTAGCACATCCAAATCCTTGCTCCCTCTTTGTCATTCTGCTCGGAACTCCCCACAGCCCAATGCCCGATTTCTGCCTCAGTCTAGGGTTAGGCTTAGGGCTAGGGTTAGGGTTATGCCTAGGGTTAGGCTTCAGAAAACCACAAAGCCAGGAGCTCCAGGGATACTCCCCATGCAAAAGGCAGGCCAAGTTGAGCGTAGCACATCCAAATCCTTGCTCCCTCTTCGTCATTCTGCTCGGAACTCACCACAGCCCAATGCCCGATTACTGGCTCAGTCTAGGGTTAGGCTTAGGGCTAGGGTTAGGGTTATGCCTAGGGTTAGGGTTCAGAAAACCACAAAGCCAGGAGCTCCAGGGATACTCACCATGCAAAAGGCAGGCCAAGTTGAGCGTAGCACATCCAAATCATTGCTCCCTCTTTGTCATTCTGCTCGGAACTCACCACAGCCCAATGCCCGATTACTGGCTCAGTCTAGGATTAGGCTTAGGGCTAGGGTTAGGGTTATGCCGAGGGTTAGGGTTCAGAAAACCACAAAGCCAGGAGCTCCAGGGATACTCCCCATGCAAAAGGCAGGCCAAGTTGAGCGTAGCACATCCAAATCCCCTCTCCCTCTTTGTCATTCTCCTCGGAACTCCCCACAGCCCAATGCCCGATTTCTGCCTCAGTCTAGGGTTAGGCTTAGGGCTAGGGTTAGGGTTATGCCTAGGGTTAGGCTTCAGAAAACCACAAAGCCAGGAGCTCCAAGGATACTCCCCATGCAAAAGGCAGGCCAAGTTGAGCGTAGCACATCCAAATCCTTGCTCCCTCTTTGTCATTCTGCTCGGAACTCACCACAGCCCAATGCCCGATTACTGCCTCAGTCTAGGGTTAGGCTTAGGGCTAGGGTTAGGGTTATGCCTCAGGTTAGGGTTCACAAAACCACAAAGCCAGGAGCTCCAGGGACACTGATCATGCGAAAGGCAGGCCAAGTTAAGCACGGCACATCCAAAACCTTGCTCCCTCCTCGTCATTCTGCAAGGGTTAGGGTTAGGGGCTCGTGTTAGGGTTAGGGGTTAGGGTTAGGGGTAGGGTTAGGGTTAGGGTTTTGACTAGGGTTAGGATTGAGAAAACCACAAAGCCAGGGGACCCAGGCACACTAAGCATGCAAAAGGCAGGCCAAGTTGAGCGTAGCACATCCAAATCCCCTCTCCCTCTTCGTCATTCTGCTCGGAACTCCCCCCAGCCCAATGCCCGATTTCTGCCTCAGTCTAGGGTTAGGCTTAGGGCTAGGGTTAGGGTTATGCCTAGGGTTAGGGTTCGCAAAACCTCAAAGCCAGGAGCTCCAGGGATACTCACCATGCAAAAGGCAGGCCAAGTTGAGCGTAGCACATCCAAATCCCCTCTCCCTCTTCGTCATTCTGCTCGGAACTCACCACAGCCCAATGCCCGATTTCTGCCTCAGTCTAGGGTTAGGCTTAGGGCTAGGGTTAGGGTTATGCCTAGGGTTAGGGTTCGCAAAACCTCAAAGCCAGGAGCTCCAGGGATACTCACCATGCAAAAGGCAGGCCAAGTTGAGCGTAGCACATCCAAATCCTTGCTCCCTCTTTGTCATTCTGCTCGGAACTCCCCACAGCCCAATGCCCGATTTCTGCCTCAGTCTAGGGTTAGGCTTAGGGCTAGGGTTAGGGTTATGCCTAGGGTTAGGGTTCAGAAAACCACAAAGCCAGGAGCTCCAGGGATACCATGCAAAAGGCAGGCCAAGTTGAGCGTAGCACATCCAAATCCTTGCTCCCTCTTCGTCATTCTGCTCGGAACTCACCACAGCCCAATGCCCGATTTCTGCCTCAGTCTAGGGGTAGGCTTAGGGCTAGGGTTATGCCTAGGGTTAGGCTTCAGAAAACCACAAAGCCAGGAGCTCCAGGGATACTCACCATGCAAAAGGCAGGCCGAGTTGAGCCTAGCACATCCAAATCCTTGCTCCCTCTTTGTCATTCTGCTCGGAACTCACCACAGCCCAATGCCCGATTTCTGCCTCAGTCTAGGGGTAGGCTTAGGGCTAGGGTTAGGGTTATGCCTAGGGTTAGGGTTCTGCCTAGGGTTAGGGTTCACAAAACCACAAAGCCAGGAGCTCCAGGGATACTCACCATGCAAAAGGCAGGCCAAGTTGAGCCTAGCACATCCAAATCCTTGCTCCCTCTTCGTCATTCTGCTCGGAACTCACCACAGCCCAATGCCCGATTTCTGCCTCAGTCTAGGGTTAGGCTTAGGGCTAGGGTTAGGGTTATGCCTAGGGTTAGGGTTCAGAAAACCACAAAGCCAGGAGCTCCAGGGATACTCACCATGCAGAAGGCAGGCCAAGTTGAGCGTACCACATCCAAATCCTTGCTCCCTCTTCGTCATTCTGCTCGGAACTCCCCACAGCCCAATGCCCGATTTCTGCCTAAGTCTAGGGTTAGGCTTAGGGCTAGGGTTAGGGTTATGCCTAGGGTTAGGCTTCACAAAACCACAAAGCCAGGAGCTCCAGGGATACTCACCATGCAAAAGGCAGGCCAAGTTGAGCGTAGCACATCCAAATCCTTGCTCCCTCTTCGTCATTCTGCTCGGAACTCACCACAGCCCAATGCCCGATTACTGGCTCAGTCTAGGGTTAGGCTTAGGGCTAGGGTTAGGGTTATGCCTAGGGTTAGGCTTCACAAAACCACAAAGCCAGGAGCTCCAGGGATACCATGCAAAAGGCAGGCCAAGTTGAGCGTAGCACATCCAAATCCTTGCTCCCTCTTCGTCATTCTGCTCGGAACTCACCACAGCCCAATGCCCGATTTCTGCCTCAGTCTAGGGTTAGGCTTAGGGCTAGGGTTAGGGTTATGCCTAGGGTTAGGCTTCACAAAACCACAAAGCCAGGAGCTCCAGGGATACTCACCATGCAAAAGGCAGGCCAAGTTGAGCGTAGCACATCCAAATCCTTGCTCCCTCTTCGTCATTCTGCTCGGAACTCACCACAGCCCAATGCCCGATTACTGGCTCAGTCTAGGGTTAGGCTTGGGGCTAGGGTTAGGGTTATGCCTAGGGTTAGGGTTCAGAAAACCACAAAGCCAGGAGCTCCTGGGATACTCACCATGCAAAAGGCAGGCCAAGTTGAGCGTAGCACATCCAAATCCTTGCTCCCTCTTCGTCATTCTGCTCGGAACTCCCCACAGCCCAATGCCCGATTTCTGCCTAAGTCTAGGGTTAGGCTTAGGTCTAGGGTTAGGGTTCTGCCTCAGGTTAGGCTTCAGAAAACCACAAAGCCAGGAGCTCCAGGGATACTCACCATGCAAAAGGCAGGCCGAGTTGAGCCTAGCACATCCAAATCCTTGCTCCCTCTTCGTCATTCTGCTCGGAACTCACCACAGCCCAATGCCCGATTTCTGCCTCAGTCTAGGGGTAGGCTTAGGGCTAGGGTTAGGGTTATGCCTAGGGTTAGGGTTCTGCCTAGGGTTAGGGTTCACAAAACCACAAAGACAGGAGCTCCAGGGATACTCACCATGCAAAAGGCAGGCCAAGTTGAGCCTAGCACATCCAAATCCTTGCTCCCTCTTCGTCATTCTGCTCGGAACTCACCACAGCCCAATGCCCGATTTCTGCCTCAGTCTAGGGTTAGGCTTAGGGCTAGGGTTAGGGTTATGCCGAGGGTTAGGCTTCAGAAAACCACAAAACCAGGAGCTCCAGGGATACTCACCATGCAGAAGGCAGGCCAAGTTGAGCGTACCACATCCAAATCCTTGCTCCCTCTTCGTCATTCTGCTCGGAACTCCCCACAGCCCAATGCCCGATTTCTGCCTAAGTCTAGGGTTAGGCTTAGGGCTAGGGTTAGGGTTATGCCTCAGGTTAGGGTTCACAAAACCACAAAGCCAGGAGCTCCAGGGATACTCACCATGCAAAAGGCAGGCCAAGTTGAGCCTAGCACATCCAAATCCTTGCTCCCTCTTTGTCATTCTGCTCGGAACTCACCACAGCCCAATGCCCAATTTCTGGCTCAGTCTAGGGTTAGGGTTATGCCTAGGGTTAGGGTTATGCCTAGGGTTAGGCTTCAGAAAACCACAAAGCCAGGAGCTCCAGGGATACCATGCAAAAGGCAGGCCAAGTTGAGCGTAGCACATCCAAATCCTTGCTCCCTCTTCTTCATTCTGCTCGGAACTCCCCACAGCCCAATGCCCGATTTCTGCCTCAGTCTAGGGTTAGGCTTAGGGCTAGGGTTAGGGTTATGCCTAGGGTTAGGCTTCACAAAACCACAAAGCCAGGAGCTCCAGGGATGCTCACCATGCAAAAGGCAGGCCAAGTTGAGCCTAGCACATCCAAATCCTTGCTCCCTCTTCGTCATTCTGCTCGGAACTCACCACAGCCCAATGCCCGATTACTGCCTCAGTCTAGGGGTAGGCTTAGGGCTAGGGTTAGGGTTATGCCTAGGGTTAGGCTTCACAAAACCACAAAGCCAGGAGCTCCAGGGATACTCACCATGCAAAAGGCAGGCCGAGTTGAGCCTAGCACATCCAAATCCTTGCTCCCTCTTCGTCATTCTGCTTGGAACTCCCCACAGCCCAATTCCCGATTTCTGCCTCAGTCTAGGGTTAGGCTTAGGGCTAGGGTTAGGTTTATGCCTAGGGTTAGGGTTCAGAAAACCACAAAGCCAGGAGCTCCAGGGATACTCACCATGCAAAAGGCAGGCCAAGTTGAGCGTAGCACATCCAAATCCTTGCTCCCTCTTCGTCATTCTGCTCGGAACTCACCACAGCCCAATGCCCGATTTCTGCCTCAGTCTAGGGGTAGGCTAAGGGCTAGGGTTAGGTTTATGCCTAGGGTTAGGCTTCACAAAACCACAAAGCCAGGAGCTCCAGGGATACTCACCATGCAAAAGGCAGGCCGAGTTGAGCGTAGCACATCCAAATCCTTGCTCCCTCTTCGTCATTCTGCTCGGAACTCACCACAGCCCAATGCCCGATTTCTGCCTCAGTCTAGGGTTAGGCTTTGGGCTAGGGTTAGGTTTATGCCTAGGGTTAGGGTTCAGAAAACCACAAAGCCAGGAGCTCCAGGGATACTCACCATGCAAAAGGCAGGCCAAGTTGAGCGTAGCACATCCAAATCCTTGCTCCCTCTTCGTCATTCTGCTCGGAACTCCCCACAGCCCAATGCCCGATTTCTGCCTAAGTCTAGGGGTAGGCTAAGGGCTAGGGTTAGGGTTATGCCTAGGGTTAGGCTTCAGAAAACCACAAAGCCAGGAGCTCCAGGGATACTCACCATGCAAAAGGCAGGCCAAGTTGAGCGTAGCACATCCAAATCCTTGCTCCCTCTTCGTCATTCTGCTCGGAACTCCCCACAGCCCAATGCCCGATTTCTGCCTCAGTCTAGGGGTAGGCTAAGGGCTAGGGTTAGGGTTATGCCTAGGGTTAGGATTCACAAAACCACAAAGCCAGGGGCTCCAGGGATACTCCCCATGCAAAAGGCAGGCCAAGTTGAGCGTAGCACATCCAAATCCCCTCTCCCTCTCCGTCATTCTGCTCGGAACTCACCACAGCCCAATGCCCGATTACTGGCTCAGTCTAGGGTTAGGCTTGGGGCTAGGGTTAGGGTTATGCCTAGGGTTAGGGTTCAGAAAACCACAAAGCCAGGAGCTCCAGGGATACTCACCATGCAAAAGGCAGGCCAAGTTGAGCGTAGCACATCCAAATCCCCTCTCCCTCTTCGTCATTCTGCTCCGAACTCCCCACAGCCCAATGCCCGATTTCTGCCTAAGTCTAGGGTTAGGCTTAGGGCTAGGGTTAGGGTTATGCCTAGGGTTAGGCTTCACAAAACCACAAAGCCAGGAGCTCCAGGGATACTCACCATGCAAAAGGCAGGCCAAGTTGAGCGTAGCACATCCAAATCCTTGCTCCCTCTTCGTCATTCTGCTCGGAACTCACCACAGCCCAATGCCCGATTTCTGCCTCAGTCTAGGGTTAGGCTTAGGGCTAGGGTTAGGGTTATGCCTAGGGTTAGGCTTCAGAAAACCACAAAGCCAGGAGCTCCAGGGATACCATGCAAAAGGCAGGCCAAGTTGAGCGTAGCACATCCAAATCCTTGCTCCCTCTTCGTCATTCTGCTCGGAACTCCCCACAGCCCAATGCCCGGTTTCTGCCTCAGTCTAGGGTTAGGCTTAGGGCTAGGGTTAGGGTTATGCCTAGGGTTAGGCTTCACAAAACCACAAAGCCAGGAGCTCCAGGGATACTCACCATGCAAAAGGCAGGCCAAGTTGAGCGTAGCACATCCAAATCCTTGCTCCCTCTTCGTCATTCTGCTCGGAACTCACCACAGCCCAATGCCCGATTTCTGCCTCAGTCTAGGGGTAGGCTTAGGGCTAGGGTTAGGGTTATGCCTAGGGTTAGGCTTCACAAAACCACAAAGCCAGGAGCTCCAGGGATACTCACCATGCAAAAGGCAGGCCAAGTTGAGCGTAGCACATCCAAATCCTTGCTCCCTCTTCGTCATTCTGCTCGGAACTCCCCACAGCCCAATGCCCGATTTCTGCCTCAGTCTAGGGTTAGGCTTCGGGCTAGGGTTAGGGTTCTGCCTCAGGTTAGGGTTCACAAAACCACAAAGCCAGGAGCTCCAGGGATACTCACCATGCAAAAGGCAGGCCAAGTTGAGCGTAGCACATCCAAATCCTTGCTCCCTCTTCGTCATTCTGCTCGGAACTCCCCACAGCCCAATGCCCGATTTCTGCCTAAGTCTAGGGGTAGGCTAAGGGCTAGGGTTAGGGTTATGCCTAGGGTTAGGCTTCAGAAAACCACAAAGCCAGGAGCTCCAGGGATACTCACCATGCAAAAGGCAGGCCAAGTTGAGCGTAGCACATCCAAATCCTTGCTCCCTCTTCGTCATTCTGCTCGGAACTCCCCACAGCCCAATGCCCGATTTCTGCCTCAGTCTAGGGGTAGGCTAAGGGCTAGGGTTAGGGTTATGCCTAGGGTTAGGATTCACAAAACCACAAAGCCAGGGGCTCCAGGGATACTCCCCATGCAAAAGGCAGGCCAAGTTGAGCGTAGCACATCCAAATCCCCTCTCCCTCTCCGTCATTCTGCTCGGAACTCACCACAGCCCAATGCCCGATTACTGGCTCAGTCTAGGGTTAGGCTTGGGGCTAGGGTTAGGGTTATGCCTAGGGTTAGGGTTCAGAAAACCACAAAGCCAGGAGCTCCAGGGATACTCACCATGCAAAAGGCAGGCCAAGTTGAGCGTAGCACATCCAAATCCCCTCTCCCTCTTCGTCATTCTGCTCCGAACTCCCCACAGCCCAATGCCCGATTTCTGCCTAAGTCTAGGGTTAGGCTTAGGGCTAGGGTTAGGGTTATGCCTAGGGTTAGGCTTCACAAAACCACAAAGCCAGGAGCTCCAGGGATACTCACCATGCAAAAGGCAGGCCAAGTTGAGCGTAGCACATCCAAATCCTTGCTCCCTCTTCGTCATTCTGCTCGGAACTCACCACAGCCCAATGCCCGATTTCTGGCTCAGTCTAGGGTTAGGCTTAGGGCTAGGGTTAGGGTTATGCCTAGGGTTAGGCTTCAGAAAACCACAAAGCCAGGAGCTCCAGGGATACCATGCAAAAGGCAGGCCAAGTTGAGCGTAGCACATCCAAATCCTTGCTCCCTCTTCGTCATTCTGCTCGGAACTCCCCACAGCCCAATGCCCGGTTTCTGCCTCAGTCTAGGGTTAGGCTTAGGGCTAGGGTTAGGGTTATGCCTAGGGTTAGGCTTCACAAAACCACAAAGCCAGGAGCTCCAGGGATACTCACCATGCAAAAGGCAGGCCAAGTTGAGCGTAGCACATCCAAATCCTTGCTCCCTCTTCGTCATTCTGCTCGGAACTCACCACAGCCCAATGCCCGATTTCTGCCTCAGTCTAGGGGTAGGCTTAGGGCTAGGGTTAGGGTTATGCCTAGGGTTAGGCTTCACAAAACCACAAAGCCAGGAGCTCCAGGGATACTCACCATGCAAAAGGCAGGCCAAGTTGAGCGTAGCACATCCAAATCCCCTCTCCCTCTCCGTCATTCTGCTCGGAACTCACCACAGCCCAATGCCCGATTACTGGCTCAGTCTAGGGTTAGGCTTGGGGCTAGGGTTAGGGTTATGCCTAGGGTTAGGGTTCAGAAAACCACAAAGCCAGGAGCTCCAGGGATACTCACCATGCAAAAGGCAGGCCAAGTTGAGCCTAGCACATCCAAATCCCCTCTCCCTCTTCGTCATTCTGCTCCGAACTCCCCACAGCCCAATGCCCGATTTCTGCCTAAGTCTAGGGTTAGGCTTAGGGCTAGGGTTAGGGTTATGCCTAGGGTTAGGCTTCACAAAACCACAAAGCCAGGAGCTCCAGGGATACTCACCATGCAAAAGGCAGGCCAAGTTGAGCGTAGCACATCCAAATCCTTGCTCCCTCTTCGTCATTCTGCTCGGAACTCCCCACAGCCCAATGCCCGATTTCTGCCTAAGTCTAGGGTTAGGCTTAGGGCTAGGGTTAGGGTTATGCCTAGGGTTAGGCTTCACAAAACCACAAAGCCAGGAGCTCCAGGGATACTCCCCATGCAAAAGGCAGGCCAAGTTGAGCCTAGCACATCCAAATCCCCTCTCCCTCTTCGTCATTCTGCTCCGAACTCCCCACAGCCCAATGCCCGATTTCTGCCTAAGTCTAGGGTTAGGCTTAGGGCTAGGGTTAGGGTTATGCCTAGGGTTAGGCTTCACAAAACCACAAAGCCAGGAGCTCCAGGGATACTCACCATGCAAAAGGCAGGCCAAGTTGAGCCTAGCACATCCAAATCCTTGCTCCCTCTTCGTCATTCTGCTCGGAACTCCCCACAGCCCAATGCCCGATTTCTGCCTAAGTCTAGGGTTAGGCTTAGGGCTAGGGTTAGGGTTATGCCTAGGGTTAGGCTTCACAAAACCACAAAGCCAGGAGCTCCAGGGATACTCACCATGCAAAAGGCAGGCCAAGTTGAGCGTAGCACATCCAAATCCTTGCTCCCTCTTCGTCATTCTGCTCGGAACTCACCACAGCCCAATGCCCGATTTCTGCCTCAGTCTAGGGTTAGGCTTAGGGCTAGGGTTAGGGTTATGCCTAGGGTTAGGCTTCAGAAAACCACAAAGCCAGGAGCTCCAGGGATACTCACCATGCAAAAGGCAGGCCAAGTTGAGCGTAGCACATCCAAATCCTTGCTCCCTCTTCGTCATTCTGCTCGGAACTCCCCACAGCCCAATGCCCGGTTTCTGCCTCAGTCTAGGGTTAGGCTTAGGGCTAGGGTTAGGGTTATGCCTAGGGTTAGGCTTCACAAAACCACAAAGCCAGGAGCTCCAGGGATACTCACCATGCAAAAGGCAGGCCAAGTTGAGCGTAGCACATCCAAATCCTTGCTCCCTCTTCGTCATTCTGCTCGGAACTCCCCACAGCCCAATGCCCGATTTCTGCCTCAGTCTAGGGTTAGGCTTAGGGCTAGGGTTAGGGTTATGCCTAGGGTTAGGGTTCACAAAACCACAAAGCCAGGAGCTCCAGGGATACTCACCATGCAAAAGGCAGGCCAAGTTGAGCGTAGCACATCCAAATCCTTGCTCCCTCTTCGTCATTCTGCTCGGAACTCACCACAGCCCAATGCCCGATTTCTGCCTCAGTCTAGGGGTAGGCTTAGGGCTAGGGTTAGGGTTATGCCTAGGGTTACGCTTCAGAAAACCACAAAGCCAGGAGCTCCAGGGATACTCCCCATGCAAAAGGCAGGCCAAGTTGAGCGTAGCACATCCAAATCCTTGCTCCCTCTTTGTCATTCTGCTCGGAACTCACCACAGCCCAATGCCCGATTTCTGCCTCAGTCTAGGGTTAGGCTTAGGGCTAGGGTTAGTGTTAGGGCTAGGGTTAGGCTTCACAAAACCACAAAGCCAGGAGCTCCAGGGATACTCACCATGCAAAAGGCAGGCCAAGTTGAGCGTAGCACATCCAAATCCTTGCTCCCTCTTCGTCATTCTGCTCGGAACTCCCCACAGCCCAATGCCCGATTTCTGCCTCAGTCTAGGGTTAGGCTTTGGGCTAGGGTTAGGTTTATGCCTAGGGTTAGGGTTCAGAAAACCACAAAGCCAGGAGCTCCAGGGATACTCACCATGCAAAAGGCAGGCCAAGTTGAGCGTAGCACATCCAAATCCTTGCTCCCTCTTCGTCATTCTGCTCGGAACTCCCCACAGCCCAATGCCCGATTTCTGCCTCAGTCTAGGGGTAGGCTAAGGGCTAGGGTTAGGGTTATGCCTAGGGTTAGGATTCACAAAACCACAAAGCCAGGGGCTCCAGGGATACTCACCATGCAAAAGGCAGGCCAAGTTGAGCGTGGCACATCCAAATCCCCTCTCCCTCTCCGTCATTCTGCTCGGAACTCACCACAGCCCAATGCCCGATTACTGGCTCAGTCTAGGGTTAGGCTTGGGGCTAGGGTTAGGGTTATGCCTAGGGTTAGAGTTCAGAAAACCACAAAGCCAGGAGCTCCAGGGATACTCACCATGCAAAAGGCAGGCCAAGTTGAGCCTAGCACATCCAAATCCCCTCTCCCTCTTCGTCATTCTGCTCCGAACTCCCCACAGCCCAATGCCCGATTTCTGCCTAAGTCTAGGGTTAGGCTTTGGGCTAGGGTTAGGGTTATGCCTAGGGTTAGGCTTCACAAAACCACAAAGCCAGGAGCTCCAGGGATACTCACCATGCAAAAGGCAGGCCAAGTTGAGCGTAGCACATCCAAATCCTTGCTCCCTCTTCGTCATTCTGCTCGGAACTCCCCACAGCCCAATGCCCGATTTCTGCCTCAGTCTAGGGTTAGGCTTTGGGCTAGGGTTAGGTTTATGCCTAGGGTTAGGGTTCAGAAAACCACAAAGCCAGGAGCTCCAGGGATACTCACCATGCAAAAGGCAGGCCAAGTTGAGCGTAGCACATCCAAATCCTTGCTCCCTCTTCGTCATTCTGCTCGGAACTCCCCACAGCCCAATGCCCGATTTCTGCCTCAGTCTAGGGGTAGGCTAAGGGCTAGGGTTAGGGTTATGCCTAGGGTTAGGCTTCAGAAAACCACAAAGCCAGGAGCTCCAGGGATACTCACCATGCAAAAGGCAGGCCAAGTTGAGCGTAGCACATCCAAATCCTTGCTCCCTCTTCGTCATTCTGCTCGGAACTCCCCACAGCCCAATGCCCGATTTCTGCCTCAGTCTAGGGGTAGGCTAAGGGCTAGGGTTAGGGTTATGCCTAGGGTTAGGATTCACAAAACCACAAAGCCAGGGGCTCCAGGGATACTCACCATGCAAAAGGCAGGCCAAGTTGAGCGTAGCACATCCAAATCCCCTCTCCCTCTCCGTCATTCTGCTCGGAACTCACCACAGCCCAATGCCCGATTACTGGCTCAGTCTAGGGTTAGGCTTGGGGCTAGGGTTAGGGTTATGCCTAGGGTTAGGGTTCAGAAAACCACAAAGCCAGGAGCTCCAGGGATACTCACCATGCAAAAGGCAGGCCAAGTTGAGCCTAGCACATCCAAATCCCCTCTCCCTCTTCGTCATTCTGCTCCGAACTCCCCACAGCCCAATGCCCGATTTCTGGCTCAGTCTAGGGGTAGGCTTAGGGCTAGGGTTAGGGTTATGCCTAGGGTTAGGCTTCAGAAAACCACAAAGCCAGGAGCTCCAGGGATACCATGCAAAAGGCAGGCCAAGTTGAGCGTAGCACATCCAAATCCTTGCTCCCTCTTCGTCATTCTGCTCGGAACTCACCACAGCCCAATGCCCGATTTCTGCCTCAGTCTAGGGGTAGGCTTAGGGCTAGGGTTAGGGTTATGCCTAGGGTTAGGCTTCACAAAACCACAAAGCCAGGAGCTCCAGGGATACTCACCATGCAAAAGGCAGGCCAAGTTGAGCGTAGCACATCCAAATCCTTGCTCCCTCTTCGTCATTCTGCTCGGAACTCACCACAGCCCAATGCCCGATTTCTGGCTCAGTCTAGGGGTAGGCTTAGGGCTAGGGTTAGGGTTATGCCTAGGGTTAGGCTTCACAAAACCACAAAGCCAGGAGCTCCAGGGATACTCACCATGCAAAAGGCAGGCCAAGTTGAGCGTAGCACATCCAAATCCTTGCTCCCTCTTCGTCATTCTGCTCGGAACTCCCCACAGCCCAATGCCCGGTTTCTGCCTCAGTCTAGGGTTAGGCTTAGGGCTAGGGTTAGGGTTATGCCTAGGGTTAGGCTTCACAAAACCACAAAGCCAGGAGCTCCAGGGATACTCACCATGCAAAAGGCAGGCCAAGTTGAGCGTAGCACATCCAAATCCTTGCTCCCTCTTCGTCATTCTGCTCGGAACTCACCACAGCCCAATGCCCGATTTCTGGCTCAGTCTAGGGGTAGGCTTAGGGCTAGGGTTAGGGTTATGCCTAGGGTTAGGCTTCACAAAACCACAAAGCCAGGAGCTCCAGGGATACTCACCATGCAAAAGGCAGGCCAAGTTGAGCGTAGCACATCCAAATCCTTGCTCCCTCTTCGTCATTCTGCTCGGAACTCCCCACAGCCCAATGCCCGGTTTCTGCCTCAGTCTAGGGTTAGGCTTAGGGCTAGGGTTAGGGTTATGCCTAGGGTTAGGCTTCACAAAACCACAAAGCCAGGAGCTCCAGGGATACTCACCATGCAAAAGGCAGGCCAAGTTGAGCGTAGCACATCCAAATCCTTGCTCCCTCTTCGTCATTCTGCTCGGAACTCACCACAGCCCAATGCCCGATTTCTGCCTCAGTCTAGGGGTAGGCTTAGGGCTAGGGTTAGGGTTATGCCTAGGGTTAGGCTTCACAAAACCACAAAGCCAGGAGCTCCAGGGATACTCACCATGCAAAAGGCAGGCCAAGTTGAGCGTAGCACATCCAAATCCTTGCTCCCTCTTCGTCATTCTGCTCGGAACTCCCCACAGCCCAATGCCCGATTTCTGCCTCAGTCTAGGGTTAGGCTTAGGGCTAGGGTTAGGGTTCTGCCTCAGGTTAGGGTTCACAAAACCACAAAGCCAGGAGCTCCAGGGATACTCACCATGCAAAAGGCAGGCCAAGTTGAGCGTAGCACATCCAAATCCTTGCTCCCTCTTTGTCATTCTGCTCGGAACTCACCACAGCCCAATGCCCGATTACTGCCTCAGTCTAGGGGTAGGCTTAGGGCTAGGGTTAGGGTTATGCCTAGGGTTACGCTTCAGAAAACCACAAAGCCAGGAGCTCCAGGGATACTCACCATGCAAAAGGCAGGCCAAGTTGAGCGTAGCACATCCAAATCCTTGCTCCCTCTTTGTCATTCTGCTCGGAACTCACCACAGCCCAATGCCCGATTTCTGCCTCAGTCTAGGGTTAGGCTTAGGGCTAGGGTTAGTGTTAGGGCTAGGGTTAGGCTTCACAAAACCACAAAGCCAGGAGCTCCAGGGATACTCACCATGCAAAAGGCAGGCCAAGTTGAGCGTAGCACATCCAAATCCTTGCTCCCTCTTCATCATTCTGCTCGGAACTCCCCACAGCCCAATGCCCGATTTCTGCCTCAGTCTAGGGTTAGGCTTTGGGCTAGGGTTAGGTTTATGCCTAGGGTTAGGGTTCAGAAAACCACAAAGCCAGGAGCTCCAGGGATACTCACCATGCAAAAGGCAGGCCAAGTTGAGCGTAGCACATCCAAATCCTTGCTCCCTCTTCGTCATTCTGCTCGGAACTCCCCACAGCCCAATGCCCGATTTCTGCCTCAGTCTAGGGGTAGGCTAAGGGCTAGGGTTAGGGTTATGCCTAGGGTTAGGATTCACAAAACCACAAAGCCAGGGGCTCCAGGGATACTCACCATGCAAAAGGCAGGCCAAGTTGAGCGTGGCACATCCAAATCCCCTCTCCCTCTCCGTCATTCTGCTCGGAACTCACAACAGCCCAATGCCCGATTACTGGCTCAGTCTAGGGTTAGGCTTGGGGCTAGGGTTAGGGTTATGCCTAGGGTTAGAGTTCAGAAAACCACAAAGCCAGGAGCTCCAGGGATACTCACCATGCAAAAGGCAGGCCAAGTTGAGCCTAGCACATCCAAATCCCCTCTCCCTCTTCGTCATTCTGCTCCGAACTCCCCACAGCCCAATGCCCGATTTCTGCCTAAGTCTAGGGTTAGGCTTTGGGCTAGGGTTAGGGTTATGCCTAGGGTTAGGCTTCACAAAACCACAAAGCCAGGAGCTCCAGGGATACTCACCATGCAAAAGGCAGGCCAAGTTGAGCGTAGCACATCCAAATCCTTGCTCCCTCTTCGTCATTCTGCTCGGAACTCCCCACAGCCCAATGCCCGATTTCTGGCTCAGTCTAGGGTTAGGCTTTGGGCTAGGGTTAGGTTTATGCCTAGGGTTAGGGTTCAGAAAACCACAAAGCCAGGAGCTCCAGGGATACTCACCATGCAAAAGGCAGGCCAAGTTGAGCGTAGCACATCCAAATCCTTGCTCCCTCTTCGTCATTCTGCTCGGAACTCCCCACAGCCCAATGCCCGATTTCTGCCTCAGTCTAGGGGTAGGCTAAGGGCTAGGGTTAGGGTTATGCCTAGGGTTAGGCTTCAGAAAACCACAAAGCCAGGAGCTCCAGGGATACTCACCATGCAAAAGGCAGGCCAAGTTGAGCGTAGCACATCCAAATCCTTGCTCCCTCTTCGTCATTCTGCTCGGAACTCCCCACAGCCCAATGCCCGATTTCTGCCTCAGTCTAGGGGTAGGCTAAGGGCTAGGGTTAGGGTTATGCCTAGGGTTAGGATTCACAAAACCACAAAGCCAGGGGCTCCAGGGATACTCACCATGCAAAAGGCAGGCCAAGTTGAGCGTAGCACATCCAAATCCCCTCTCCCTCTCCGTCATTCTGCTCGGAACTCACCACAGCCCAATGCCCGATTACTGGCTCAGTCTAGGGTTAGGCTTGGGGCTAGGGTTAGGGTTATGCCTAGGGTTAGGGTTCAGAAAACCACAAAGCCAGGAGCTCCAGGGATACTCACCATGCAAAAGGCAGGCCAAGTTGAGCCTAGCACATCCAAATCCCCTCTCCCTCTTCGTCATTCTGCTCCGAACTCCCCACAGCCCAATGCCCGATTTCTGCCTAAGTCTAGGGTTAGGCTTAGGGCTAGGGTTAGGGTTATGCCTAGGGTTAGGCTTCACAAAACCACAAAGCCAGGAGCTCCAGGGATACTCACCATGCAAAAGGCAGGCCAAGTTGAGCGTAGCACATCCAAATCCTTGCTCCCTCTTCGTCATTCTGCTCGGAACTCACCACAGCCCAATGCCCGATTTCTGGCTCAGTCTAGGGGTAGGCTTAGGGCTAGGGTTAGGGTTATGCCTAGGGTTAGGCTTCAGAAAACCACAAAGCCAGGAGCTCCAGGGATACCATGCAAAAGGCAGGCCAAGTTGAGCGTAGCACATCCAAATCCTTGCTCCCTCTTCGTCATTCTGCTCGGAACTCCCCACAGCCCAATGCCCGATTTCTGCCTCAGTCTAGGGGTAGGCTTAGGGCTAGGGTTAGGGTTATGCCTAGGGTTAGGCTTCACAAAACCACAAAGCCAGGAGCTCCAGGGATACTCACCATGCAAAAGGCAGGCCAAGTTGAGCGTAGCACATCCAAATCCTTGCTCCCTCTTCGTCATTCTGCTCGGAACTCACCACAGCCCAATGCCCGATTTCTGGCTCAGTCTAGGGGTAGGCTTAGGGCTAGGGTTAGGGTTATGCCTAGGGTTAGGCTTCACAAAACCACAAAGCCAGGAGCTCCAGGGATACTCACCATGCAAAAGGCAGGCCAAGTTGAGCGTAGCACATCCAAATCCTTGCTCCCTCTTCGTCATTCTGCTCGGAACTCCCCACAGCCCAATGCCCAATTTCTGCCTCAGTCTAGGGTTAGGCTTAGGGCTAGGGTTAGGGTTATGCCTAGGGTTAGGGTTCACAAAACCACAAAGCCAGGAGCTCCAGGGATACTCCCCATGCAAAAGGCAGGCCAAGTTGAGCGTAGCACATCCAAATCCCCTCTCCCTCTTCATCATTCTGCTCGGAACTCCCCACAGCCCAATGCCCGATTTCTGCCTCAGTCTAGGGTTAGGCTTAGGGCTAGGGTTAGGGTTATGCCTAGGGTTAGGGTTCACAAAACCACAAAGCCAGGAGCTCCAGGGATACTCACCATGCAAAAGGCAGGCCAAGTTGAGCATAGCACATCCAAATCCTTGCTCCCTCTTCGTCATTCTGCTCGGAACTCACCACAGCCCAATGCCCGATTACTGCCTCAGTCTAGGGTTAGGCTTAGGGCTAGGGTTAGGGTTATGCCTAGGGTTAGGATTCACAAAACCACAAAGCCAGGAGCTCCAGGGATACTCCCCATGCAAAAGGCAGGCCAAGTTGAGCGTAGCACATCCAAATCCCCTCTCCCTCTTTGTCATTCTGCTCGGAACTCCCCACAGCCCAATGCCCGATTACTGGCTCAGTCTACGGTTAGGCTTAGGGCTAGGGTTAGGGTTATGCCTAGGGTTAGGGTTCAGAAAACCACAAAGCCAGGAGCTCCAGGGATACTCCCCATGCAAAAGGCAGGCCAAGTTGAGCGTAGCACATCCAAATCCCCTCTCCCTCTTTGTCATTCTCCTCGGAACTCCCCACAGCCCAATGCCCGATTTCTGCCTCAGTCTAGGGTTAGGCTTAGGGCTAGGGTTAGGGTTATGCCTAGGGTTAGGCTTCAGAAAACCACAAAGCCAGGAGCTCCAAGGATACTCCCCATGCAAAAGGCAGGCCAAGTTGAGCGTAGCACATCCAAATCCTTGCTCCCTCTTTGTCATTCTGCTCGGAACTCACCACAGCCCAATGCCCGATTACTGCCTCAGTCTAGGGTTAGGCTTAGGGCTAGGGTTAGGGTTATGCCTCAGGTTAGGGTTCACAAAACCACAAAGCCAGGAGCTCCAGGGACACTGATCATGCGAAAGGCAGGCCAAGTTAAGCACGGCACATCCAAAACCTTGCTCCCTCCTCGTCATTCTGCAAGGGTTAGGGTTAGGGGCTCGTGTTAGGGTTAGGGGTTAGGGTTAGGGGTAGGGTTAGGGTTAGGGTTTTGACTAGGGTTAGGATTGAGAAAACCACAAAGCCAGGGGACCCAGGCACACTAAGCATGCAAAAGGCAGGCCAAGTTGAGCGTAGCACATCCAAATCCCCTCTCCCTCTTCGTCATTCTGCTCGAAACTCCCCACAGCCCAATGCCCGATTTCTGCCTCAGTCTAGGGTTAGGCTTAGGGCTAGGGTTAGGGTTATGCCTAGGGTTACGCTTCAGAAAACCACAAAGCCAGGAGCTCCAGGGATACTCACCATGCAAAAGGCAGGCCAAGTTGAGCGTAGCACATCCAAATCCTTGCTCCCTCTTCGTCATTCTGCTCGGAACTCCCCACAGCCCAATGCCCGATTTCTGCCTCAGTCTACGGTTAAGCTTAGGGCTAGGGTTAGGGTTATGCCTAGGGTTAGGCTTCACAAAACCACAAAGCCAGGAGCTCCAGGGATACTCCCCATGCAAAAGGCAGGCCAAGTTGAGCGTAGCACATCCAAATCCTTGCTCCCTCTTTGTCATTCTGCTCGGAACTCACCACAGCCCAATGCCCGATTACTGCCTCAGTCTAGGGTTAGGCTTAGGGCTAGGGTTAGGGTTATGCCTAGGGTTAGGGTTCAGAAAACCACAAAGCCAGGAGCTCCAGGGATACTCAACATGCAAAAGGCAGGCCAAGTTGAGCGTAGCACATCCAAATCCTTGCTCCCTCTTTGTCATTCTCCTCGGAACTCCCCACAGCCCAATGCCCGATTTCTGCCTCAGTCTAGGGTTAGGCTTAGGGCTAGGGTTAGGGTTATGCCTAGGGTTAGGGTTCAGAAAACCACAAAGCCAGGAGCTCCAGGGATACTCCCCATGCAAAAGGCAGGCCAAGTTGAGCGTAGCACATCCAAATCCTTGCTCCCTCTTTGTCATTCTGCTCGGAACTCACCACAGCCCAATGCCCGATTACTGCCTCAGTCTAGGGTTAGGCTTAGGGCTAGGGTTAGGGTTATGCCTAGGGTTAGGGTTCACAAAACCACAAAGCCAGGAGCTCCATGGACACTGATCATGCGAAAGGCAGGCCAAGTTAAGCACGGCACATCCAAAACCTTGCTCCCTCTTCTTCTTTCTGCAAGGGTTAGGGTTAGGGGCTCGTGTTAGGGTTAGGGGTTAGGGTTAGGGGTAGGGTTGGGGTTAGGGTTTTGACTAGGGTTAGGATTGAGAAAACCACAAAGCCAGGGGACCCAGGCACACTAAGCATGCAAAAGGCAGGCCAAGTTGAGCGTAGCACATCCAAATCCCCTCTCCCTCTTCGTCATTCTGCTCGGAACTCCCCACAGCCCAATGCCCGATTTCTGCCTCAGTCTAGGGTTAGGCTTAGGGCTAGGGTTAGGGTTATGCCTAGGTTTAGGCTTCAGAAAACCACAAAGCCAGGAGCTCCAGGGATACTCCCCATGCAAAAGGCAGGCCAAGTTGAGCGTAGCACATCCAAATCCTTGCTCCCTCTTCGTCATTCTGCTCGGAACTCACCACAGCCCAATGCCCGATTTCTGCCTCAGTCTAGGGTTAGGCTTAGGGCTAGGGTTAGGGTTATGCCTAGGGTTAGGGTTATGCCTAGGGTTAGGGTTCAGAAAACCACAAAGCCAGGAGCTCCAGGGATACACACCATGCAAAAGGCAGGCCAAGTTGAGCGTAGCACATCCAAATCCCCTCTCCCTCTTTGTCATTCTGCTCGGAACTCACCACAGCCCAATGCCCGATTACTGCCTCAGTCTAGGGTTAGGCTTAGGGCTAGGGTTAGGGTTATGCCTAGGGTTAGGGTTCAGAAAACCACAAAGCCAGGAGCTCCGGGGATACTCACCATGCAGAAGGCAGGCCAAGTTGAGCGTACCACATCCAAATCCTTGCTCCCTCTTTGTCATTCTGCTCGGAACTCACCACAGCCCAATGCCCGATTACTGCCTCAGTCTAGGGTTAGGCTTAGGGCTAGGGTTAGGTTTATGCCTACGGTTAGGCTTCACAAAACCACAAAGCCAGGAGCTCCAGGGATACTCACCATGCAAAAGGCAGGCCAAGTTGAGCATAGCACATCCAAATCCCCTCTCCCTCTTCGTCATTCTGCTCGGAACTCACCACAGCCCAATGCCCGATTTCTGCCTCAGTCTAGGGTTAGGCTTAGGGCTAGGGTTAGGGTTATGCCTAGGGTTAGGGTTCGCAAAACCTCAAAGCCAGGAGCTCCAGGGATACTCACCATGCAAAAGGCAGGCCAAGTTGAGCGTAGCACATCCAAATCCTTGCTCCCTCTTTGTCATTCTGCTCGGAACTCCCCACAGCCCAATGCCCGATTTCTGCCTCAGTCTAGGGTTAGGCTTAGGGCTAGGGTTAGGTTTATGCCTAGGGTTAGGGTTCAGAAAACCACAAAGCCAGGAGCTCCAGGGATACCATGCAAAAGGCAGGCCAAGTTGAGCGTAGCACATCCAAATCCTTGCTCCCTCTTCGTCATTCTGCTCGGAACTCACCACAGCCCAATGCCCGATTTCTGCCTTAGTCTAGGGTTAGGCTTAGGGCTAGGGTTAGGGTTATGCCTAGGGTTACGCTTCAGTAAACCACAAAGCCAGGAGCTCCAGGGATACTCACCATGCAAAAGGCAGGCCAAGTTGAGCGTAGCACATCCAAATCCCCTCTCCCTCTTCATCATTCTGCTCGGAACTCACCACAGCCCAATGCCCGATTACTGCCTCAGTCTAGGGTTAGGCTTAGGGCTCGGGTTAGGGTTATGCCTAGGGTTAGGGTTCACAAAACCACAAAGCCAGTAGCTCCAGGGATACTCACCATGCAAAAGGCAGGCCAAGTTGAGCCTAGCACATCCAAATCCTTGCTCCCTCTTCGTCATTCTGCTCGGAACTCACCACAGCCCAATGCCCGATTTCTGGCTCAGTCTAGGGGTAGGCTTAGGGCTAGGGTTAGGGTTATGCCTAGGGTTAGGCTTCACAAAACCACAAAGCCAGGAGCTCCAGGGATACTCACCATGCAAAAGGCAGGCCAAGTTGAGCGTAGCACATCCAAATCCTTGCTCCCTCTTCGTCATTCTGCTCGGAACTCCCCACAGCCCAATGCCCGGTTTCTGCCTCAGTCTAGGGTTAGGCTTAGGGCTAGGGTTAGGGTTATGCCTAGGGTTAGGCTTCACAAAACCACAAAGCCAGGAGCTCCAGGGATACTCACCATGCAAAAGGCAGGCCAAGTTGAGCGTAGCACATCCAAATCCTTGCTCCCTCTTCGTCATTCTGCTCGGAACTCACCACAGCCCAATGCCCGATTTCTGCCTCAGTCTAGGGGTAGGCTTAGGGCTAGGGTTAGGGTTATGCCTAGGGTTAGGCTTCACAAAACCACAAAGCCAGGAGCTCCAGGGATACTCACCATGCAAAAGGCAGGCCAAGTTGAGCGTAGCACATCCAAATCCTTGCTCCCTCTTCGTCATTCTGCTCGGAACTCCCCACAGCCCAATGCCCGATTTCTGCCTCAGTCTAGGGTTAGGCTTAGGGCTAGGGTTAGGGTTCTGCCTCAGGTTAGGGTTCACAAAACCACAAAGCCAGGAGCTCCAGGGATACTCACCATGCAAAAGGCAGGCCAAGTTGAGCGTAGCACATCCAAATCCTTGCTCCCTCTTTGTCATTCTGCTCGGAACTCACCACAGCCCAATGCCCGATTTCTGCCTCAGTCTAGGGTTAGGCTTAGGGCTAGGGTTAGTGTTAGGGCTAGGGTTAGGCTTCACAAAACCACAAAGCCAGGAGCTCCAGGGATACTCACCATGCAAAAGGCAGGCCAAGTTGAGCGTAGCACATCCAAATCCTTGCTCCCTCTTCATCATTCTGCTCGGAACTCCCCACAGCCCAATGCCCGATTTCTGCCTCAGTCTAGGGTTAGGCTTTGGGCTAGGGTTAGGTTTATGCCTAGGGTTAGGGTTCAGAAAACCACAAAGCCAGGAGCTCCAGGGATACTCACCATGCAAAAGGCAGGCCAAGTTGAGCGTAGCACATCCAAATCCTTGCTCCCTCTTCGTCATTCTGCTCGGAACTCCCCACAGCCCAATGCCCGATTTCTGCCTCAGTCTAGGGGTAGGCTAAGGGCTAGGGTTAGGGTTATGCCTAGGGTTAGGATTCACAAAACCACAAAGCCAGGGGCTCCAGGGATACTCACCATGCAAAAGGCAGGCCAAGTTGAGCGTGGCACATCCAAATCCCCTCTCCCTCTCCGTCATTCTGCTCGGAACTCACAACAGCCCAATGCCCGATTACTGGCTCAGTCTAGGGTTAGGCTTGGGGCTAGGGTTAGGGTTATGCCTAGGGTTAGAGTTCAGAAAACCACAAAGCCAGGAGCTCCAGGGATACTCACCATGCAAAAGGCAGGCCAAGTTGAGCCTAGCACATCCAAATCCCCTCTCCCTCTTCGTCATTCTGCTCCGAACTCCCCACAGCCCAATGCCCGATTTCTGCCTAAGTCTAGGGTTAGGCTTTGGGCTAGGGTTAGGGTTATGCCTAGGGTTAGGCTTCACAAAACCACAAAGCCAGGAGCTCCAGGGATACTCACCATGCAAAAGGCAGGCCAAGTTGAGCGTAGCACATCCAAATCCTTGCTCCCTCTTCGTCATTCTGCTCGGAACTCCCCACAGCCCAATGCCCGATTTCTGGCTCAGTCTAGGGTTAGGCTTTGGGCTAGGGTTAGGTTTATGCCTAGGGTTAGGGTTCAGAAAACCACAAAGCCAGGAGCTCCAGGGATACTCACCATGCAAAAGGCAGGCCAAGTTGAGCGTAGCACATCCAAATCCTTGCTCCCTCTTCGTCATTCTGCTCGGAACTCCCCACAGCCCAATGCCCGATTTCTGCCTCAGTCTAGGGGTAGGCTAAGGGCTAGGGTTAGGGTTATGCCTAGGGTTAGGCTTCAGAAAACCACAAAGCCAGGAGCTCCAGGGATACTCACCATGCAAAAGGCAGGCCAAGTTGAGCGTAGCACATCCAAATCCTTGCTCCCTCTTCGTCATTCTGCTCGGAACTCCCCACAGCCCAATGCCCGATTTCTGCCTCAGTCTAGGGGTAGGCTAAGGGCTAGGGTTAGGGTTATGCCTAGGGTTAGGATTCACAAAACCACAAAGCCAGGGGCTCCAGGGATACTCACCATGCAAAAGGCAGGCCAAGTTGAGCGTAGCACATCCAAATCCCCTCTCCCTCTCCGTCATTCTGCTCGGAACTCACCACAGCCCAATGCCCGATTACTGGCTCAGTCTAGGGTTAGGCTTGGGGCTAGGGTTAGGGTTATGCCTAGGGTTAGGGTTCAGAAAACCACAAAGCCAGGAGCTCCAGGGATACTCACCATGCAAAAGGCAGGCCAAGTTGAGCCTAGCACATCCAAATCCCCTCTCCCTCTTCGTCATTCTGCTCCGAACTCCCCACAGCCCAATGCCCGATTTCTGCCTAAGTCTAGGGTTAGGCTTAGGGCTAGGGTTAGGGTTATGCCTAGGGTTAGGCTTCACAAAACCACAAAGCCAGGAGCTCCAGGGATACTCACCATGCAAAAGGCAGGCCAAGTTGAGCGTAGCACATCCAAATCCTTGCTCCCTCTTCGTCATTCTGCTCGGAACTCACCACAGCCCAATGCCCGATTTCTGGCTCAGTCTAGGGGTAGGCTTAGGGCTAGGGTTAGGGTTATGCCTAGGGTTAGGCTTCAGAAAACCACAAAGCCAGGAGCTCCAGGGATACCATGCAAAAGGCAGGCCAAGTTGAGCGTAGCACATCCAAATCCTTGCTCCCTCTTCGTCATTCTGCTCGGAACTCCCCACAGCCCAATGCCCGATTTCTGCCTCAGTCTAGGGGTAGGCTTAGGGCTAGGGTTAGGGTTATGCCTAGGGTTAGGCTTCACAAAACCACAAAGCCAGGAGCTCCAGGGATACTCACCATGCAAAAGGCAGGCCAAGTTGAGCGTAGCACATCCAAATCCTTGCTCCCTCTTCGTCATTCTGCTCGGAACTCACCACAGCCCAATGCCCGATTTCTGGCTCAGTCTAGGGGTAGGCTTAGGGCTAGGGTTAGGGTTATGCCTAGGGTTAGGCTTCACAAAACCACAAAGCCAGGAGCTCCAGGGATACTCACCATGCAAAAGGCAGGCCAAGTTGAGCGTAGCACATCCAAATCCTTGCTCCCTCTTCGTCATTCTGCTCGGAACTCCCCACAGCCCAATGCCCAATTTCTGCCTCAGTCTAGGGTTAGGCTTAGGGCTAGGGTTAGGGTTATGCCTAGGGTTAGGGTTCACAAAACCACAAAGCCAGGAGCTCCAGGGATACTCCCCATGCAAAAGGCAGGCCAAGTTGAGCGTAGCACATCCAAATCCCCTCTCCCTCTTCATCATTCTGCTCGGAACTCCCCACAGCCCAATGCCCGATTTCTGCCTCAGTCTAGGGTTAGGCTTAGGGCTAGGGTTAGGGTTCTGCCTAGGGTTAGGGTTCACAAAACCACAAAGCCAGGAGCTCCAGGGATACTCACCATGCAAAAGGCAGGCCAAGTTGAGCATAGCACATCCAAATCCTTGCTCCCTCTTCGTCATTCTGCTCGGAACTCACCACAGCCCAATGCCCGATTACTGCCTCAGTCTAGGGTTAGGCTTAGGGCTAGGGTTAGGGTTATGCCTAGGGTTAGGATTCACAAAACCACAAAGCCAGGAGCTCCAGGGATACTCCCCATGCAAAAGGCAGGCCAAGTTGAGCGTAGCACATCCAAATCCCCTCTCCCTCTTTGTCATTCTGCTCGGAACTCCCCACAGCCCAATGCCCGATTACTGGCTCAGTCTACGGTTAGGCTTGGGGCTAGGGTTAGGGTTATGCCTAGGGTTAGGGTTCAGAAAACCACAAAGCCAGGAGCTCCAGGGATACTCCCCATGCAAAAGGCAGGCCAAGTTGAGCGTAGCACATCCAAATCCCCTCTCCCTCTTTGTCATTCTCCTCGGAACTCCCCACAGCCCAATGCCCGATTTCTGCCTCAGTCTAGGGTTAGGCTTAGGGCTAGGGTTAGGGTTATGCCTAGGGTTAGGCTTCAGAAAACCACAAAGCCAGGAGCTCCAAGGATACTCCCCATGCAAAAGGCAGGCCAAGTTGAGCGTAGCACATCCAAATCCTTGCTCCCTCTTTGTCATTCTGCTCGGAACTCACCACAGCCCAATGCCCGATTACTGCCTCAGTCTAGGGTTAGGCTTAGGGCTAGGGTTAGGGTTATGCCTCAGGTTAGGGTTCACAAAACCACAAAGCCAGGAGCTCCAGGGACACTGATCATGCGAAAGGCAGGCCAAGTTAAGCACGGCACATCCAAAACCTTGCTCCCTCCTCGTCATTCTGCAAGGGTTAGGGTTAGGGGCTCGTGTTAGGGTTAGGGGTTAGGGTTAGGGGTAGGGTTAGGGTTAGGGTTTTGACTAGGGTTAGGATTGAGAAAACCACAAAGCCAGGGGACCCAGGCACACTAAGCATGCAAAAGGCAGGCCAAGTTGAGCGTAGCACATCCAAATCCCCTCTCCCTCTTCGTCATTCTGCTCGAAACTCCCCACAGCCCAATGCCCGATTTCTGCCTCAGTCTAGGGTTAGGCTTAGGGCTAGGGTTAGGGTTATGCCTAGGGTTACGCTTCAGAAAACCACAAAGCCAGGAGCTCCAGGGATACTCACCATGCAAAAGGCAGGCCAAGTTGAGCGTAGCACATCCAAATCCTTGCTCCCTCTTCGTCATTCTGCTCGGAACTCCCCACAGCCCAATGCCCGATTTCTGCCTCAGTCTACGGTTAAGCTTAGGGCTAGGGTTAGGGTTATGCCTAGGGTTAGGGTTCACAAAACCACAAAGCCAGGAGCTCCAGGGATACTCCCCATGCAAAAGGCAGGCCAAGTTGAGCGTAGCACATCCAAATCCTTGCTCCCTCTTTGTCATTCTGCTCGGAACTCACCACAGCCCAATGCCCGATTACTGCCTCAGTCTAGGGTTAGGCTTAGGGCTAGGGTTAGGGTTATGCCTAGGGTTAGGCTTCAGAAAACCACAAAGCCAGGAGCTCCAGGGATACTCAACATGCAAAAGGCAGGCCAAGTTGAGCGTAGCACATCCAAATCCTTGCTCCCTCTTTGTCATTCTCCTCGGAACTCCCCACAGCCCAATGCCCGATTTCTGCCTCAGTCTAGGGTTAGGCTTAGGGCTAGGGTTAGGGTTATGCCTAGGGTTAGGGTTCAGAAAACCACAAAGCCAGGAGCTCCAGGGATACTCCCCATGCAAAAGGCAGGCCAAGTTGAGCCTAGCACATCCAAATCCTTGCTCCCTCTTTGTCATTCTGCTCGGAACTCACCACAGCCCAATGCCCGATTACTGCCTCAGTCTAGGGTTAGGCTTAGGGCTAGGGTTAGGGTTATGCCTAGGGTTAGGGTTCACAAAACCACAAAGCCAGGAGCTCCATGGACACTGATCATGCGAAAGGCAGGCCAAGTTAAGCACGGCACATCCAAAACCTTGCTCCCTCTTCTTCTTTCTGCAAGGGTTAGGGTTAGGGGCTCGTGTTAGGGTTAGGGGTTAGGGTTAGGGGTAGGGTTGGGGTTAGGGTTTTGACTAGGGTTAGGATTGAGAAAACCACAAAGCCAGGGGACCCAGGCACACTAAGCATGCAAAAGGCAGGCCAAGTTGAGCGTAGCACATCCAAATCCCCTCTCCCTCTTCGTCATTCTGCTCGGAACTCCCCACAGCCCAATGCCCGATTTCTGCCTCAGTCTAGGGTTAGGCTTAGGGCTAGGGTTAGGGTTATGCCTAGGTTTAGGCTTCAGAAAACCACAAAGCCAGGAGCTCCAGGGATACTCCCCATGCAAAAGGCAGGCCAAGTTGAGCGTAGCACATCCAAATCCTTGCTCCCTCTTCGTCATTCTGCTCGGAACTCACCACAGCCCAATGCCCGATTTCTGCCTCAGTCTAGGGTTAGGCTTAGGGCTAGGGTTAGGGTTATGCCTAGGGTTAGGGTTATGCCTAGGGTTAGGGTTCAGAAAACCACAAAGCCAGGAGCTCCAGGGATACACACCATGCAAAAGGCAGGCCAAGTTGAGCGTAGCACATCCAAATCCCCTCTCCCTCTTTGTCATTCTGCTCGGAACTCACCACAGCCCAATGCCCGATTACTGCCTCAGTCTAGGGTTAGGCTTAGGGCTAGGGTTAGGGTTATGCCTAGGGTTAGGGTTCAGAAAACCACAAAGCCAGGAGCTCCGGGGATACTCACCATGCAGAAGGCAGGCCAAGTTGAGCGTACCACATCCAAATCCTTGCTCCCTCTTTGTCATTCTGCTCGGAACTCACCACAGCCCAATGCCCGATTACTGCCTCAGTCTAGGGTTAGGCTTAGGGCTAGGGTTAGGTTTATGCCTACGGTTAGGCTTCACAAAACCACAAAGCCAGGAGCTCCAGGGATACTCACCATGCAAAAGGCAGGCCAAGTTGAGCATAGCACATCCAAATCCCCTCTCCCTCTTCGTCATTCTGCTCGGAACTCACCACAGCCCAATGCCCGATTTCTGCCTCAGTCTAGGGTTAGGCTTAGGGCTAGGGTTAGGGTTATGCCTAGGGTTAGGGTTCGCAAAACCTCAAAGCCAGGAGCTCCAGGGATACTCACCATGCAAAAGGCAGGCCAAGTTGAGCGTAGCACATCCAAATCCTTGCTCCCTCTTTGTCATTCTGCTCGGAACTCCCCACAGCCCAATGCCCGATTTCTGCCTCAGTCTAGGGTTAGGCTTAGGGCTAGGGTTAGGTTTATGCCTAGGGTTAGGGTTCAGAAAACCACAAAGCCAGGAGCTCCAGGGATACCATGCAAAAGGCAGGCCAAGTTGAGCGTAGCACATCCAAATCCTTGCTCCCTCTTCGTCATTCTGCTCGGAACTCACCACAGCCCAATGCCCGATTTCTGCCTTAGTCTAGGGTTAGGCTTAGGGCTAGGGTTAGGGTTATGCCTAGGGTTAGGGTTCACAAAACCACAAAGCCAGGAGCTCCAGGGATACTCACCATGCAAAAGGCAGGCCAAGTTGAGCGTAGCACATCCAAATCCCCTCTCCCTCTTCATCATTCTGCTCGGAACTCACCACAGCCCAATGCCCGATTACTGCCTCAGTCTAGGGTTAGGCTTAGGGCTCGGGTTAGGGTTATGCCTAGGGTTAGGGTTCACAAAACCACAAAGCCAGTAGCTCCAGGGATACTCACCATGCAAAAGGCAGGCCAAGTTGAGCCTAGCACATCCAAATCCTTGCTCCCTCTTCGTCATTCTGCTCGGAACTCCCCACAGCCCAATGCCCGATTACTGGCTCAGTCTAGGGTTAGGCTTAGGGCTAGGGTTAGGGTTATGCCTAGGGTTTGGGTTCAGAAAACCACAAAGCCAGGAGCTCCAGGGATACTCACCATGCAAAAGGCAGGCCAAGTTGAGCGTAGCACATCCAAATCCTTGCTCCCTCTTCGTCATTCTGCTTGGAACTCCCCACAGCCCAATGCCCGATTTCTGCCTCAGTCTAGGGTTAGGCTTAGGGCTAGGGTTAGGGTTATGCCTAGGGTTAGGCTTCAGAAAACCACAAAGCCAGGAGCTCCAGGGATACTCACCATGCAAAAGGCAGGCCAAGTTGAGCGTAGCACATCCAAATCCTTGCTCCCTCTTCGTCATTCTGCTCGGAACTCACCACAGCCCAATGCCCGATTTCTGCCTTAGTCTAGGGTTAGGCTTAGGGCTAGGGTTAGGGTTATGCCTAGGGTTACGCTTCAGAAAACCACAAAGCCAGGAGCTCCAGGGATACTCACCATGCAAAAGGCAGGCCAAGTTGAGCGTAGCACATCCAAATCCCCTCTCCCTCTTCATCATTCTGCTCGGAACTCACCACAGCCCAATGCCCGATTACTGCCTCAGTCTAGGGTTAGGCTTAGGGCTCGGGTTAGGGTTATGCCTAGGGTTAGGGTTCACAAAACCACAAAGCCAGTAGCTCCAGGGATACTCACCATGCAAAAGGCAGGCCAAGTTGAGCCTAGCACATCCAAATCCTTGCTCCCTCTTCGTCATTCTGCTCGGAACTCCCCACAGCCCAATGCCCGATTACTGGCTCAGTCTAGGGTTAGGCTTAGGGCTAGGGTTAGGGTTATGCCTAGGGTTTGGGTTCAGAAAACCACAAAGCCAGGAGCTCCAGGGATACTCACCATGCAAAAGGCAGGCCAAGTTGAGCGTAGCACATCCAAATCCTTGCTCCCTCTTCGTCATTCTGCTTGGAACTCCCCACAGCCCAATGCCCGATTTCTGCCTCAGTCTAGGGTTAGGCTTAGGGCTAGGGTTAGGGTTATGCCTAGGGTTAGGCTTCAGAAAACCACAAAGCCAGGAGCTCCAGGGATACTCACCATGCAAAAGGCAGGCCAAGTTGAGCGTAGCACATCCAAATCCTTGCTCCCTCTTCGTCATTCTGCTCGGAACTCCCCACAGCCCAATGCCCGATTTCTGGCTCAGTCTAGGGTTAGGCTTAGGGCTAGGGTTAGGGTTCTGCCTAGGGTTACGCTTCAGAAAACCACAAAGCCAGGAGCTCCAGGGATACTCACCATGCAAAAGGCAGGCCGAGTTGAGCGTAGCACATCCAAATCCCCTCTGCCTCTTTGTCATTCTGCTCGGAACTCACCACAGCCCAATGCCCGATTACTGCCTCAGTCTAGGGTTAGGCTTAGGGCTAGGGTTAGGGCTATGCCTAGGGTTAGGGTTCACAAAACCACAAAGCCAGGAGCTCCAGGGATACTCACCATGCAAAAGGCAGGCCAAGTTGAGCGTAGCACATCCAAATCCTTGCTCCCTCTTCGTCATTCTGCTCGGAACTCACCACAGCCCAATGCCCGATTACTGGCTCAGTATAGGGTTAGGCTTGGGGCTAGGGTTAGGGTTATGCCTAGGGTTAGAGTTCAGAAAACCACAAAGCCAGGAGCTCCAGGGATACTCACCATGCAAAAGGCAGGCCAAGTTGAGCCTAGCACATCCAAATCCCCTCTCCCTCTTCGTCATTCTGCTCCGAACTCCCCACAGCCCAATGCCCGATTTCTGCCTAAGTCTAGGGGTAGGCTTTGGGCTAGGGTTAGGGTTATGCCTAGGGTTAGGCTTCACAAAACCACAAAGCCAGGAGCTCCAGGGATACTCACCATGCAAAAGGCAGGCCAAGTTGAGCGTAGCACATCCAAATCCTTGCTCCCTCTTCGTCATTCTGCTCGGAACTCCCCACAGCCCAATGCCCGATTTCTGCCTCAGTCTAGGGTTAGGCTTTGGGCTAGGGTTAGGTTTATGCCTAGGGTTAGGGTTCAGAAAACCACAAAGCCAGGAGCTCCAGGGATACTCACCATGCAAAAGGCAGGCCAAGTTGAGCGTAGCACATCCAAATCCTTGCTCCCTCTTCGTCATTCTGCTCGGAACTCCCCACAGCCCAATGCCCGATTTCTGCCTCAGTCTAGGGGTAGGCTAAGGGCTAGGGTTAGGGTTATGCCTAGGGTTAGGCTTCAGAAAACCACAAAGCCAGGAGCTCCAGGGATACTCACCATGCAAAAGGCAGGCCAAGTTGAGCCTAGCACATCCAAATCCTTGCTCCCTCTTTGTCATTCTGCTCGGAACTCACCACAGCCCAATGCCCGATTACTGCCTCAGTCTAGGGTTAGGCTTAGGGCTAGGGTTAGGGTTATGCCTAGGGTTAGGGTTCACAAAACCACAAAGCCAGGAGCTCCATGGACACTGATCATGCGAAAGGCAGGCCAAGTTAAGCACGGCACATCCAAAACCTTGCTCCCTCTTCTTCTTTCTGCAAGGGTTAGGGTTAGGGGCTCGTGTTAGGGTTAGGGGTTAGGGTTAGGGGTAGGGTTGGGGTTAGGGTTTTGACTAGGGTTAGGATTGAGAAAACCACAAAGCCAGGGGACCCAGGCACACTAAGCATGCAAAAGGCAGGCCAAGTTGAGCGTAGCACATCCAAATCCCCTCTCCCTCTTCGTCATTCTGCTCGGAACTCCCCACAGCCCAATGCCCGATTTCTGCCTCAGTCTAGGGTTAGGCTTAGGGCTAGGGTTAGGGTTATGCCTAGGTTTAGGCTTCAGAAAACCACAAAGCCAGGAGCTCCAGGGATACTCCCCATGCAAAAGGCAGGCCAAGTTGAGCGTAGCACATCCAAATCCTTGCTCCCTCTTCGTCATTCTGCTCGGAACTCACCACAGCCCAATGCCCGATTTCTGCCTCAGTCTAGGGTTAGGCTTAGGGCTAGGGTTAGGGTTATGCCTAGGGTTAGGGTTATGCCTAGGGTTAGGGTTCAGAAAACCACAAAGCCAGGAGCTCCAGGGATACACACCATGCAAAAGGCAGGCCAAGTTGAGCGTAGCACATCCAAATCCCCTCTCCCTCTTTGTCATTCTGCTCGGAACTCACCACAGCCCAATGCCCGATTACTGCCTCAGTCTAGGGTTAGGCTTAGGGCTAGGGTTAGGGTTATGCCTAGGGTTAGGGTTCAGAAAACCACAAAGCCAGGAGCTCCGGGGATACTCACCATGCAGAAGGCAGGCCAAGTTGAGCGTACCACTTCCAAATCCTTGCTCCCTCTTTGTCATTCTGCTCGGAACTCACCACAGCCCAATGCCCGATTACTGCCTCAGTCTAGGGTTAGGCTTAGGGCTAGGGTTAGGTTTATGCCTAGGGTTAGGGTTCACAAAACCACAAAGCCAGGAGCTCCAGGGATACTCACCATGCAAAAGGCAGGCCAAGTTGAGCATAGCACATCCAAATCCCCTCTCCCTCTTCGTCATTCTGCTCGGAACTCACCACAGCCCAATGCCCGATTTCTGCCTCAGTCTAGGGTTAGGCTTAGGGCTAGGGTTAGGGTTATGCCTAGGGTTAGGGTTCGCAAAACCTCAAAGCCAGGAGCTCCAGGGATACTCACCATGCAAAAGGCAGGCCAAGTTGAGCGTAGCACATCCAAATCCTTGCTCCCTCTTTGTCATTCTGCTCGGAACTCCCCACAGCCCAATGCCCGATTTCTGCCTCAGTCTAGGGTTAGGCTTAGGGCTAGGGTTAGGTTTATGCCTAGGGTTAGGGTTCAGAAAACCACAAAGCCAGGAGCTCCAGGGATACCATGCAAAAGGCAGGCCAAGTTGAGCGTAGCACATCCAAATCCTTGCTCCCTCTTCGTCATTCTGCTCGGAACTCACCACAGCCCAATGCCCGATTTCTGCCTTAGTCTAGGGTTAGGCTTAGGGCTAGGGTTAGGGTTATGCCTAGGGTTACGCTTCAGTAAACCACAAAGCCAGGAGCTCCAGGGATACTCACCATGCAAAAGGCAGGCCAAGTTGAGCGTAGCACATCCAAATCCCCTCTCCCTCTTCATCATTCTGCTCGGAACTCACCACAGCCCAATGCCCGATTACTGCCTCAGTCTAGGGTTAGGCTTAGGGCTCGGGTTAGGGTTATGCCTAGGGTTAGGGTTCACAAAACCACAAAGCCAGTAGCTCCAGGGATACTCACCATGCAAAAGGCAGGCCAAGTTGAGCCTAGCACATCCAAATCCTTGCTCCCTCTTCGTCATTCTGCTCGGAACTCCCCACAGCCCAATGCCCGATTACTGGCTCAGTCTAGGGTTAGGCTTAGGGCTAGGGTTAGGGTTATGCCTAGGGTTTGGGTTCAGAAAACCACAAAGCCAGGAGCTCCAGGGATACTCACCATGCAAAAGGCAGGCCAAGTTGAGCGTAGCACATCCAAATCCTTGCTCCCTCTTCGTCATTCTGCTTGGAACTCCCCACAGCCCAATGCCCGATTTCTGCCTCAGTCTAGGGTTAGGCTTAGGGCTAGGGTTAGGGTTATGCCTAGGGTTAGGCTTCAGAAAACCACAAAGCCAGGAGCTCCAGGGATACTCACCATGCAAAAGGCAGGCCAAGTTGAGCGTAGCACATCCAAATCCTTGCTCCCTCTTCGTCATTCTGCTCGGAACTCACCACAGCCCAATGCCCGATTTCTGCCTTAGTCTAGGGTTAGGCTTAGGGCTAGGGTTAGGGTTATGCCTAGGGTTACGCTTCAGAAAACCACAAAGCCAGGAGCTCCAGGGATACTCACCATGCAAAAGGCAGGCCAAGTTGAGCGTAGCACATCCAAATCCCCTCTCCCTCTTCATCATTCTGCTCGGAACTCACCACAGCCCAATGCCCGATTACTGCCTCAGTCTAGGGTTAGGCTTAGGGCTCGGGTTAGGGTTATGCCTAGGGTTAGGGTTCACAAAACCACAAAGCCAGTAGCTCCAGGGATACTCACCATGCAAAAGGCAGGCCAAGTTGAGCCTAGCACATCCAAATCCTTGCTCCCTCTTCGTCATTCTGCTCGGAACTCCCCACAGCCCAATGCCCGATTACTGGCTCAGTCTAGGGTTAGGCTTAGGGCTAGGGTTAGGGTTATGCCTAGGGTTTGGGTTCAGAAAACCACAAAGCCAGGAGCTCCAGGGATACTCACCATGCAAAAGGCAGGCCAAGTTGAGCGTAGCACATCCAAATCCTTGCTCCCTCTTCGTCATTCTGCTTGGAACTCCCCACAGCCCAATGCCCGATTTCTGCCTCAGTCTAGGGTTAGGCTTAGGGCTAGGGTTAGGGTTATGCCTAGGGTTAGGCTTCAGAAAACCACAAAGCCAGGAGCTCCAGGGATACTCACCATGCAAAAGGCAGGCCAAGTTGAGCGTAGCACATCCAAATCCTTGCTCCCTCTTCGTCATTCTGCTCGGAACTCCCCACAGCCCAATGCCCGATTTCTGGCTCAGTCTAGGGTTAGGCTTAGGGCTAGGGTTAGGGTTCTGCCTAGGGTTACGCTTCAGAAAACCACAAAGCCAGGAGCTCCAGGGATACTCACCATGCAAAAGGCAGGCCGAGTTGAGCGTAGCACATCCAAATCCCCTCTGCCTCTTTGTCATTCTGCTCGGAACTCACCACAGCCCAATGCCCGATTACTGCCTCAGTCTAGGGTTAGGCTTAGGGCTAGGGTTAGGGCTATGCCTAGGGTTAGGGTTCACAAAACCACAAAGCCAGGAGCTCCAGGGATACTCACCATGCAAAAGGCAGGCCAAGTTGAGCGTAGCACATCCAAATCCTTGCTCCCTCTTCGTCATTCTGCTCGGAACTCACCACAGCCCAATGCCCGATTACTGGCTCAGTATAGGGTTAGGCTTGGGGCTAGGGTTAGGGTTATGCCTAGGGTTAGAGTTCAGAAAACCACAAAGCCAGGAGCTCCAGGGATACTCACCATGCAAAAGGCAGGCCAAGTTGAGCCTAGCACATCCAAATCCCCTCTCCCTCTTCGTCATTCTGCTCCGAACTCCCCACAGCCCAATGCCCGATTTCTGCCTAAGTCTAGGGGTAGGCTTTGGGCTAGGGTTAGGGTTATGCCTAGGGTTAGGCTTCACAAAACCACAAAGCCAGGAGCTCCAGGGATACTCACCATGCAAAAGGCAGGCCAAGTTGAGCGTAGCACATCCAAATCCTTGCTCCCTCTTCGTCATTCTGCTCGGAACTCCCCACAGCCCAATGCCCGATTTCTGCCTCAGTCTAGGGTTAGGCTTTGGGCTAGGGTTAGGTTTATGCCTAGGGTTAGGGTTCAGAAAACCACAAAGCCAGGAGCTCCAGGGATACTCACCATGCAAAAGGCAGGCCAAGTTGAGCGTAGCACATCCAAATCCTTGCTCCCTCTTCGTCATTCTGCTCGGAACTCCCCACAGCCCAATGCCCGATTTCTGCCTCAGTCTAGGGGTAGGCTAAGGGCTAGGGTTAGGGTTATGCCTAGGGTTAGGCTTCAGAAAACCACAAAGCCAGGAGCTCCAGGGATACTCACCATGCAAAAGGCAGGCCAAGTTGAGCGTAGCACATCCAAATCCTTGCTCCCTCTTCGTCATTCTGCTCGGAACTCCCCACAGCCCAATGCCCGATTTCTGCCTCAGTCTAGGGGTAGGCTAAGGGCTAGGGTTAGGGTTATGCCTAGGGTTAGGATTCACAAAACCACAAAGCCAGGGGCTCCAGGGATACTCACCATGCAAAAGGCAGGCCAAGTTGAGCGTAGCACATCCAAATCCCCTCTCCCTCTCCGTCATTCTGCTCGGAACTCACCACAGCCCAATGCCCGATTACTGGCTCAGTCTAGGGTTAGGCTTGGGGCTAGGGTTAGGGTTATGCCTAGGGTTAGGCTTCAGAAAACCACAAAGCCAGGAGCTCCAGGGATACTCACCATGCAAAAGGCAGGCCAAGTTGAGCCTAGCACATCCAAATCCCCTCTCCCTCTTCGTCATTCTGCTCCGAACTCCCCACAGCCCAATGCCCGATTTCTGCCTAAGTCTAGGGTTAGGCTTAGGGCTAGGGTTAGGGTTATGCCTAGGGTTAGGCTTCACAAAACCACAAAGCCAGGAGCTCCAGGGATACTCACCATGCAAAAGGCAGGCCAAGTTGAGCGTAGCACATCCAAATCCTTGCTCCCTCTTCGTCATTCTGCTCCGAACTCCCCACAGCCCAATGCCCGATTTCTGCCTCAGTCTAGGGGTAGGCTTAGGGCTAGGGTTAGGGTTCTGCCTCAGGTTAGGGTTCACAAAACCACAAAGCCAGGAGCTCCAGGGATACTCACCATGCAAAAGGCAGGCCAAGTTGAGCGTAGCACATCCAAATCCTTGCTCCCTCTTCGTCATTCTGCTCGGAACTCACCACAGCCCAATGCCCGATTTCTGCCTCAGTCTAGGGGTAGGCTTAGGGCTAGGGTTAGGGTTATGCCTAGGGTTACGCTTCAGAAAACCACAAAGCCAGGAGCTCCAGGGATACTCCCCATGCAAAAGGCAGGCCAAGTTGAGCGTAGCACATCCAAATCCTTGCTCCCTCTTCGTCATTCTGCTCGGAACTCCCCACAGCCCAATGCCCGATTTCTGCCTAAGTCTAGGGTTAGGCTTAGGGCTAGGGTTAGGGTTATGCCTAGGGTTAGGCTTCACAAAACCACAAAGCCAGGAGCTCCAGGGATACTCACCATGCAAAAGGCAGGCCAAGTTGAGCCTAGCACATCCAAATCCCCTCTCCCTCTTCGTCATTCTGCTCCGAACTCCCCACAGCCCAATGCCCGATTTCTGCCTAAGTCTAGGGTTAGGCTTAGGGCTAGGGTTAGGGTTATGCCTAGGGTTAGGCTTCACAAAACCACAAAGCCAGGAGCTCCAGGGATACTCACCATGCAAAAGGCAGGCCAAGTTGAGCCTAGCACATCCAAATCCTTGCTCCCTCTTCGTCATTCTGCTCCGAACTCCCCACAGCCCAATGCCCGATTTCTGCCTAAGTCTAGGGTTAGGCTTAGGGCTAGGGTTAGGGTTATGCCTAGGGTTAGGCTTCACAAAACCACAAAGCCAGGAGCTCCAGGGATACTCACCATGCAAAAGGCAGGCCAAGTTGAGCGTAGCACATCCAAATCCTTGCTCCCTCTTCGTCATTCTGCTCGGAACTCACCACAGCCCAATGCCCGATTTCTGCCTCAGTCTAGGGTTAGGCTTAGGGCTAGGGTTAGGGTTATGCCTAGGGTTAGGCTTCAGAAAACCACAAAGCCAGGAGCTCCAGGGATACCATGCAAAAGGCAGGCCAAGTTGAGCGTAGCACATCCAAATCCTTGCTCCCTCTTCGTCATTCTGCTCGGAACTCACCACAGCCCAATGCCCGGTTTCTGCCTCAGTCTAGGGTTAGGCTTAGGGCTAGGGTTAGGGTTATGCCTAGGGTTAGGCTTCACAAAACCACAAAGCCAGGAGCTCCAGGGATACTCACCATGCAAAAGGCAGGCCAAGTTGAGCGTAGCACATCCAAATCCTTGCTCCCTCTTCGTCATTCTGCTCGGAACTCACCACAGCCCAATGCCCGATTTCTGCCTCAGTCTAGGGGTAGGCTTAGGGCTAGGGTTAGGGTTATGCCTAGGGTTAGGCTTCACAAAACCACAAAGCCAGGAGCTCCAGGGATACTCACCATGCAAAAGGCAGGCCAAGTTGAGCGTAGCACATCCAAATCCTTGCTCCCTCTTCGTCATTCTGCTCGGAACTCCCCACAGCCCAATGCCCGATTTCTGCCTCAGTCTAGGGTTAGGCTTAGGGCTAGGGTTAGGGTTCTGCCTCAGGTTAGGGTTCACAAAACCACAAAGCCAGGAGCTCCAGGGATACTCACCATGCAAAAGGCAGGCCAAGTTGAGCCTAGCACATCCAAATCCTTGCTCCCTCTTCGTCATTCTGCTCGGAACTCCCCACAGCCCAATGCCCGATTTCTGCCTCAGTCTAGGGGTAGGCTTAGGGCTAGGGTTAGGGTTATGCCTAGGGTTACGCTTCAGAAAACCACAAAGCCAGGAGCTCCAGGGATACTCCCCATGCAAAAGGCAGGCCAAGTTGAGCCTAGCACATCCAAATCCTTGCTCCCTCTTTGTCATTCTGCTCGGAACTCACCACAGCCCAATGCCCGATTTCTGCCTCAGTCTAGGGTTAGGCTTAGGGCTAGGGTTAGTGTTAGGGCTAGGGTTAGGCTTCACAAAACCACAAAGCCAGGAGCTCCAGGGATACTCACCATGCAAAAGGCAGGCCAAGTTGAGCGTAGCACATCCAAATCCTTGCTCCCTCTTCATCATTCTGCTCGGAACTCCCCACAGCCCAATGCCCGATTTCTGCCTCAGTCTAGGGTTAGGCTTTGGGCTAGGGTTAGGTTTATGCCTAGGGTTAGGGTTCAGAAAACCACAAAGCCAGGAGCTCCAGGGATACTCACCATGCAAAAGGCAGGCCAAGTTGAGCGTAGCACATCCAAATCCTTGCTCCCTCTTCGTCATTCTGCTCGGAACTCCCCACAGCCCAATGCCCGATTTCTGCCTCAGTCTAGGGGTAGGCTAAGGGCTAGGGTTAGGGTTATGCCTAGGGTTAGGATTCACAAAACCACAAAGCCAGGGGCTCCAGGGATACTCACCATGCAAAAGGCAGGCCAAGTTGAGCGTGGCACATCCAAATCCCCTCTCCCTCTCCGTCATTCTGCTCGGAACTCACCACAGCCCAATGCCCGATTACTGGCTCAGTCTAGGGTTAGGCTTGGGGCTAGGGTTAGGGTTATGCCTAGGGTTAGAGTTCAGAAAACCACAAAGCCAGGAGCTCCAGGGATACTCACCATGCAAAAGGCAGGCCAAGTTGAGCGTAGCACATCCAAATCCTTGCTCCCTCTTCGTCATTCTGCTCCGAACTCCCCACAGCCCAATGCCCGATTTCTGCCTAAGTCTAGGGTTAGGCTTTGGGCTAGGGTTAGGGTTATGCCTAGGGTTAGGCTTCACAAAACCACAAAGCCAGGAGCTCCAGGGATACTCACCATGCAAAAGGCAGGCCAAGTTGAGCGTAGCACATCCAAATCCTTGCTCCCTCTTCGTCATTCTGCTCGGAACTCCCCACAGCCCAATGCCCGATTTCTGCCTCAGTCTAGGGTTAGGCTTTGGGCTAGGGTTAGGTTTATGCCTAGGGTTAGGGTTCAGAAAACCACAAAGCCAGGAGCTCCAGGGATACTCACCATGCAAAAGGCAGGCCAAGTTGAGCGTAGCACATCCAAATCCTTGCTCCCTCTTCGTCATTCTGCTCGGAACTCCCCACAGCCCAATGCCCGATTTCTGCCTCAGTCTAGGGGTAGGCTAAGGGCTAGGGTTAGGGTTATGCCTAGGGTTAGGATTCACAAAACCACAAAGCCAGGGGCTCCAGGGATACTCACCATGCAAAAGGCAGGCCAAGTTGAGCGTGGCACATCCAAATCCCCTCTCCCTCTCCGTCATTCTGCTCGGAACTCACCACAGCCCAATGCCCGATTACTGGCTCAGTCTAGGGTTAGGCTTGGGGCTAGGGTTAGGGTTATGCCTAGGGTTAGAGTTCAGAAAACCACAAAGCCAGGAGCTCCAGGGATACTCACCATGCAAAAGGCAGGCCAAGTTGAGCGTAGCACATCCAAATCCCCTCTCCCTCTTCGTCATTCTGCTCCGAACTCCCCACAGCCCAATGCCCGATTTCTGCCTAAGTCTAGGGTTAGGCTTTGGGCTAGGGTTAGGGTTATGCCTAGGGTTAGGCTTCACAAAACCACAAAGCCAGGAGCTCCAGGGATACTCACCATGCAAAAGGCAGGCCAAGTTGAGCGTAGCACATCCAAATCCTTGCTCCCTCTTCGTCATTCTGCTCGGAACTCCCCACAGCCCAATGCCCGATTTCTGCCTCAGTCTAGGGTTAGGCTTTGGGCTAGGGTTAGGGTTATGCCTAGGGTTAGGCTTCAGAAAACCACAAAGCCAGGAGCTCCAGGGATACTCACCATGCAAAAGGCAGGCCAAGTTGAGCGTAGCACATCCAAATCCTTGCTCCCTCTTCGTCATTCTGCTCGGAACTCCCCACAGCCCAATGCCCGATTTCTGCCTCAGTCTAGGGGTAGGCTAAGGGCTAGGGTTAGGGTTATGCCTAGGGTTAGGCTTCAGAAAACCACAAAGCCAGGAGCTCCAGGGATACTCACCATGCAAAAGGCAGGCCAAGTTGAGCGTAGCACATCCAAATCCTTGCTCCCTCTTCGTCATTCTGCTCGGAACTCCCCACAGCCCAATGCCCGATTTCTGCCTCAGTCTAGGGGTAGGCTAAGGGCTAGCGTTAGGGTTATGCCTAGGGTTAGGATTCACAAAACCACAAAGCCAGGGGCTCCAGGGATACTCACCATGCAAAAGGCAGGCCAAGTTGAGCGTAGCACATCCAAATCCCCTCTCCCTCTCCGTCATTCTGCTCGGAACTCACCACAGCCCAATGCCCGATTACTGGCTCAGTCTAGGGTTAGGCTTGGGGCTAGGGTTAGGGTTATGCCTAGGGTTAGGGTTCAGAAAACCACAAAGCCAGGAGCTCCAGGGATACTCACCATGCAAAAGGCAGGCCAAGTTGAGCCTAGCACATCCAAATCCCCTCTCCCTCTTCGTCATTCTGCTCCGAACTCCCCACAGCCCAATGCCCGATTTCTGCCTAAGTCTAGGGTTAGGCTTAGGGCTAGGGTTAGGGTTATGCCTAGGGTTAGGCTTCACAAAACCACAAAGCCAGGAGCTCCAGGGATACTCACCATGCAAAAGGCAGGCCAAGTTGAGCGTAGCACATCCAAATCCTTGCTCCCTCTTCGTCATTCTGCTCGGAACTCACCACAGCCCAATGCCCGATTTCTGGCTCAGTCTAGGGGTAGGCTTAGGGCTAGGGTTAGGGTTATGCCTAGGGTTAGGCTTCAGAAAACCACAAAGCCAGGAGCTCCAGGGATACCATGCAAAAGGCAGGCCAAGTTGAGCGTAGCACATCCAAATCCTTGCTCCCTCTTCGTCATTCTGCTCGGAACTCCCCACAGCCCAATGCCCGATTTCTGCCTCAGTCTAGGGGTAGGCTTAGGGCTAGGGTTAGGGTTATGCCTAGGGTTAGGCTTCACAAAACCACAAAGCCAGGAGCTCCAGGGATACTCACCATGCAAAAGGCAGGCCAAGTTGAGCGTAGCACATCCAAATCCTTGCTCCCTCTTCGTCATTCTGCTCGGAACTCACCACAGCCCAATGCCCGATTTCTGGCTCAGTCTAGGGGTAGGCTTAGGGCTAGGGTTAGGGTTATGCCTAGGGTTAGGCTTCACAAAACCACAAAGCCAGGAGCTCCAGGGATACTCACCATGCAAAAGGCAGGCCAAGTTGAGCGTAGCACATCCAAATCCTTGCTCCCTCTTCGTCATTCTGCTCGGAACTCCCCACAGCCCAATGCCCGGTTTCTGCCTCAGTCTAGGGTTAGGCTTAGGGCTAGGGTTAGGGTTATGCCTAGGGTTAGGCTTCACAAAACCACAAAGCCAGGAGCTCCAGGGATACTCACCATGCAAAAGGCAGGCCAAGTTGAGCGTAGCACATCCAAATCCTTGCTCCCTCTTCGTCATTCTGCTCGGAACTCACCACAGCCCAATGCCCGATTTCTGCCTCAGTCTAGGGGTAGGCTTAGGGCTAGGGTTAGTGTTAGGGCTAGGGTTAGGCTTCACAAAACCACAAAGCCAGGAGCTCCAGGGATACTCACCATGCAAAAGGCAGGCCAAGTTGAGCGTAGCACATCCAAATCCTTGCTCCCTCTTCGTCATTCTGCTCGGAACTCCCCACAGCCCAATGCCCGATTTCTGCCTCAGTCTAGGGTTAGGCTTAGGGCTAGGGTTAGGGTTCTGCCTCAGGTTAGGGTTCACAAAACCACAAAGCCAGGAGCTCCAGGGATACTCACCATGCAAAAGGCAGGCCAAGTTGAGCGTAGCACATCCAAATCCTTGCTCCCTCTTCGTCATTCTGCTCGGAACTCACCACAGCCCAATGCCCGATTTCTGCCTCAGTCTAGGGGTAGGCTTAGGGCTAGGGTTAGGGTTATGCCTAGGGTTACGCTTCAGAAAACCACAAAGCCAGGAGCTCCAGGGATACTCCCCATGCAAAAGGCAGGCCAAGTTGAGCCTAGCACATCCAAATCCTTGCTCCCTCTTTGTCATTCTGCTCGGAACTCACCACAGCCCAATGCCCGATTTCTGCCTCAGTCTAGGGTTAGGCTTAGGGCTAGGGTTAGTGTTAGGGCTAGGGTTAGGCTTCACAAAACCACAAAGCCAGGAGCTCCAGGGATACTCACCATGCAAAAGGCAGGCCAAGTTGAGCGTAGCACATCCAAATCCTTGCTCCCTCTTCATCATTCTGCTCGGAACTCCCCACAGCCCAATGCCCGATTTCTGCCTCAGTCTAGGGTTAGGCTTTGGGCTAGGGTTAGGTTTATGCCTAGGGTTAGGGTTCAGAAAACCACAAAGCCAGGAGCTCCAGGGATACTCACCATGCAAAAGGCAGGCCAAGTTGAGCGTAGCACATCCAAATCCTTGCTCCCTCTTCGTCATTCTGCTCGGAACTCCCCACAGCCCAATGCCCGATTTCTGCCTCAGTCTAGGGGTAGGCTAAGGGCTAGGGTTAGGGTTATGCCTAGGGTTAGGATTCACAAAACCACAAAGCCAGGGGCTCCAGGGATACTCACCATGCAAAAGGCAGGCCAAGTTGAGCGTGGCACATCCAAATCCCCTCTCCCTCTCCGTCATTCTGCTCGGAACTCACCACAGCCCAATGCCCGATTACTGGCTCAGTCTAGGGTTAGGCTTGGGGCTAGGGTTAGGGTTATGCCTAGGGTTAGAGTTCAGAAAACCACAAAGCCAGGAGCTCCAGGGATACTCACCATGCAAAAGGCAGGCCAAGTTGAGCCTAGCACATCCAAATCCCCTCTCCCTCTTCGTCATTCTGCTCCGAACTCCCCACAGCCCAATGCCCGATTTCTGCCTAAGTCTAGGGTTAGGCTTTGGGCTAGGGTTAGGGTTATGCCTAGGGTTAGGCTTCACAAAACCACAAAGCCAGGAGCTCCAGGGATACTCACCATGCAAAAGGCAGGCCAAGTTGAGCGTAGCACATCCAAATCCTTGCTCCCTCTTCGTCATTCTGCTCGGAACTCCCCACAGCCCAATGCCCGATTTCTGCCTCAGTCTAGGGTTAGGCTTTGGGCTAGGGTTAGGTTTATGCCTAGGGTTAGGGTTCAGAAAACCACAAAGCCAGGAGCTCCAGGGATACTCACCATGCAAAAGGCAGGCCAAGTTGAGCGTAGCACATCCAAATCCTTGCTCCCTCTTCGTCATTCTGCTCGGAACTCCCCACAGCCCAATGCCCGATTTCTGCCTCAGTCTAGGGGTAGGCTAAGGGCTAGGGTTAGGGTTATGCCTAGGGTTAGGCTTCAGAAAACCACAAAGCCAGGAGCTCCAGGGATACTCACCATGCAAAAGGCAGGCCAAGTTGAGCGTAGCACATCCAAATCCTTGCTCCCTCTTCGTCATTCTGCTCGGAACTCCCCACAGCCCAATGCCCGATTTCTGCCTCAGTCTAGGGGTAGGCTAAGGGCTAGGGTTAGGGTTATGCCTAGGGTTAGGATTCACAAAACCACAAAGCCAGGGGCTCCAGGGATACTCACCATGCAAAAGGCAGGCCAAGTTGAGCGTAGCACATCCAAATCCCCTCTCCCTCTCCGTCATTCTGCTCGGAACTCACCACAGCCCAATGCCCGATTACTGGCTCAGTCTAGGGTTAGGCTTGGGGCTAGGGTTAGGGTTATGCCTAGGGTTAGGCTTCAGAAAACCACAAAGCCAGGAGCTCCAGGGATACTCACCATGCAAAAGGCAGGCCAAGTTGAGCCTAGCACATCCAAATCCTTGCTCCCTCTTCGTCATTCTGCTCGGAACTCCCCACAGCCCAATGCCCGATTTCTGCCTAAGTCTAGGGTTAGGCTTAGGGCTAGGGTTAGGGTTATGCCTAGGGTTAGGCTTCACAAAACCACAAAGCCAGGAGCTCCAGGGATACTCACCATGCAAAAGGCAGGCCAAGTTGAGCGTAGCACATCCAAATCCTTGCTCCCTCTTCGTCATTCTGCTCGGAACTCACCACAGCCCAATGCCCGATTTCTGCCTCAGTCTAGGGGTAGGCTTAGGGCTAGGGTTAGGGTTATGCCTAGGGTTAGGCTTCACAAAACCACAAAGCCAGGAGCTCCAGGGATACCATGCAAAAGGCAGGCCAAGTTGAGCGTAGCACATCCAAATCCTTGCTCCCTCTTCGTCATTCTGCTCGGAACTCCCCACAGCCCAATGCCCGATTTCTGCCTCAGTCTAGGGGTAGGCTTAGGGCTAGGGTTAGGGTTATGCCTAGGGTTAGGCTTCACAAAACCACAAAGCCAGGAGCTCCAGGGATACTCACCATGCAAAAGGCGGGCCAAGTTGAGCGTAGCACATCCAAATCCTTGCTCCCTCTTCGTCATTCTGCTCGGAACTCACCACAGCCCAATGCCCGATTTCTGGCTCAGTCTAGGGGTAGGCTTAGGGCTAGGGTTAGGGTTATGCCTAGGGTTAGGCTTCACAAAACCACAAAGCCAGGAGCTCCAGGGATACTCACCATGCAAAAGGCAGGCCAAGTTGAGCGTAGCACATCCAAATCCTTGCTCCCTCTTCGTCATTCTGCTCGGAACTCCCCACAGCCCAATGCCCGATTTCTGCCTCAGTCTAGGGTTAGGCTTAGGGCTAGGGTTAGGGTTCTGCCTCAGGTTAGGGTTCACAAAACCACAAAGCCAGGAGCTCCAGGGATACTCACCATGCAAAAGGCAGGCCAAGTTGAGCGTAGCACATCCAAATCCTTGCTCCCTCTTCGTCATTCTGCTCGGAACTCACCACAGCCCAATGCCCGATTTCTGCCTCAGTCTAGGGTTAGGCTTAGGGCTAGGGTTAGGGTTATGCCTAGGGTTAGGATTCACAAAACCACAAAGCCAGGAGCTCCAGGGATACTCCCCATGCAAAAGGCAGGCCAAGTTGAGCCTAGCACATCCAAATCCTTGCTCCCTCTTTGTCATTCTGCTCGGAACTCACCACAGCCCAATGCCCGATTTCTGCCTCAGTCTAGGGTTAGGCTTAGGGCTAGGGTTAGTGTTAGGGCTAGGGTTAGGCTTCACAAAACCACAAAGCCAGGAGCTCCAGGGATACTCACCATGCAAAAGGCAGGCCGAGTTGAGCCTAGCACATCCAAATCCTTGCTCCCTCTTCGTCATTCTGCTCGGAACTCCCCACAGCCCAATGCCCGATTTCTGCCTCAGTCTAGGGTTAGGCTTTGGGCTAGGGTTAGGTTTATGCCTAGGGTTAGGGTTCAGAAAACCACAAAGCCAGGAGCTCCAGGGATACTCACCATGCAAAAGGCAGGCCAAGTTGAGCGTAGCACATCCAAATCCTTGCTCCCTCTTCGTCATTCTGCTCGGAACTCCCCACAGCCCAATGCCCGATTTCTGCCTCAGTCTAGGGGTAGGCTAAGGGCTAGGGTTAGGGTTATGCCTAGGGTTAGGATTCACAAAACCACAAAGCCAGGGGCTCCAGGGATACTCCCCATGCAAAAGGCAGGCCAAGTTGAGCGTAGCACATCCAAATCCTTGCTCCCTCTTCGTCATTCTGCTCGGAACTCACCACAGCCCAATGCCCGATTTCTGCCTCAGTCTAGGGTTAGGCTTAGGGCTAGGGTTATGGTTCAGAAAACCACAATGCCAGGAGCTCCAGGGATACTCACCATGCAAAAGGCAGGCCAAGTTGAGCGTGGCACATCCAAATCCCCTCTCCCTCTTCGTCATTCTGCTCGGAACTCCCCACAGCCCAATGCCCGATTACTGGCTCAGTCTAGGGTTAGGCTTAGGGCTAGGGCTAGGATTATGCCTTGGGTTAGGCTTCAGAAAACCACAAAGCCTGGAGCTCCAGGGATACTCACCATGCAAAAGGCAGGCCAAGTTGAGCGTAGCACATCCAAATCCTTGCTCCCTCTTCTTCATTCTGCTCGGAACTCCCCACAGCCCAATGCCTGATTTCTGCCTCAGTCTAGGGTTAGGCTTAGGGCTAGGGTTAGGGTTATGCCTAGGGTTAGGCTTCACAAAACCACAAAGCCAGGAGCTCCAGGGATACTCACCATGCAAAAGGCAGGCCAAGTTGAGCGTAGCACATCCAAATCCTTGCTCCCTCTTCGTCATTCTGCTCGGAACTCCCCACAGCCCAATGCCCGATTTCTGCCTCAGTCTAGGGGTAGGCTAAGGGCTAGGGTTAGGGTTATGCCTAGGGTTAGGATTCACAAAACCACAAAGCCAGGGGCTCCAGGGATACTCCCCATGCAAAAGGCAGGCCAAGTTGAGCGTAGCACATCCAAATCCTTGCTCCCTCTTCGTCATTCTGCTCGGAACTCACCACAGCCCAATGCCCGATTTCTGCCTCAGTCTAGGGTTAGGCTTAGGGCTAGGGTTATGGTTCAGAAAACCACAATGCCAGGAGCTCCAGGGATACTCACCATGCAAAAGGCAGGCCAAGTTGAGCGTGGCACATCCAAATCCCCTCTCCCTCTTCGTCATTCTGCTCGGAACTCCCCACAGCCCAATGCCCGATTACTGGCTCAGTCTAGGGTTAGGCTTAGGGCTAGGGCTAGGATTATGCCTTGGGTTAGGCTTCAGAAAACCACAAAGCCTGGAGCTCCAGGGATACTCACCATGCAAAAGGCAGGCCAAGTTGAGCGTAGCACATCCAAATCCTTGCTCCCTCTTCTTCATTCTGCTCGGAACTCCCCACAGCCCAATGCCTGATTTCTGCCTCAGTCTAGGGTTAGGCTTAGGGCTAGGGTTAGGGTTATGCCTAGGGTTAGGCTTCACAAAACCACAAAGCCAGGAGCTCCAGGGATACTCACCATGCAAAAGGCAGGCCAAGTTGAGCGTAGCACATCCAAATCCTTGCTCCCTCTTCGTCATTCTGCTCGGAACTCACCACAGCCCAATGCCCGATTTCTGGCTCAGTCTAGGGTTAGGCTTAGGGCTAGGGTTAGGGTTATGCCTAGGGTTAGGCTTCAGAAAACCACAAAGCCAGGAGCTCCAGGGATACCATGCAAAAGGCAGGCCAAGTTGAGCGTAGCACATCCAAATCCTTGCTCCCTCTTCGTCATTCTGCTCGGAACTCACCACAGCCCAATGCCCGATTTCTGCCTTAGTCTAGGGTTAGGCTTAGGGCTAGGGTTAGGGTTATGCCTAGGGTTACGCTTCAGTAAACCACAAAGCCAGGAGCTCCAGGGATACTCACCATGCAAAAGGCAGGCCAAGTTGAGCGTAGCACATCCAAATCCCCTCTCCCTCTTCATCATTCTGCTCGGAACTCACCACAGCCCAATGCCCGATTACTGCCTCAGTCTAGGGTTAGGCTTAGGGCTCGGGTTAGGGTTATGCCTAGGGTTAGGGTTCACAAAACCACAAAGCCAGTAGCTCCAGGGATACTCACCATGCAAAAGGCAGGCCAAGTTGAGCCTAGCACATCCAAATCCTTGCTCCCTCTTCGTCATTCTGCTCGGAACTCCCCACAGCCCAATGCCCGATTACTGGCTCAGTCTAGGGTTAGGCTTAGGGCTAGGGTTAGGGTTATGCCTAGGGTTTGGGTTCAGAAAACCACAAAGCCAGGAGCTCCAGGGATACTCACCATGCAAAAGGCAGGCCAAGTTGAGCGTAGCACATCCAAATCCTTGCTCCCTCTTCGTCATTCTGCTTGGAACTCCCCACAGCCCAATGCCCGATTTCTGCCTCAGTCTAGGGTTAGGCTTAGGGCTAGGGTTAGGGTTATGCCTAGGGTTAGGCTTCAGAAAACCACAAAGCCAGGAGCTCCAGGGATACTCACCATGCAAAAGGCAGGCCAAGTTGAGCGTAGCACATCCAAATCCTTGCTCCCTCTTCGTCATTCTGCTCGGAACTCACCACAGCCCAATGCCCGATTTCTGCCTTAGTCTAGGGTTAGGCTTAGGGCTAGGGTTAGGGTTATGCCTAGGGTTACGCTTCAGAAAACCACAAAGCCAGGAGCTCCAGGGATACTCACCATGCAAAAGGCAGGCCAAGTTGAGCGTAGCACATCCAAATCCCCTCTCCCTCTTCATCATTCTGCTCGGAACTCACCACAGCCCAATGCCCGATTACTGCCTCAGTCTAGGGTTAGGCTTAGGGCTCGGGTTAGGGTTATGCCTAGGGTTAGGGTTCACAAAACCACAAAGCCAGTAGCTCCAGGGATACTCACCATGCAAAAGGCAGGCCAAGTTGAGCCTAGCACATCCAAATCCTTGCTCCCTCTTCGTCATTCTGCTCGGAACTCCCCACAGCCCAATGCCCGATTACTGGCTCAGTCTAGGGTTAGGCTTAGGGCTAGGGTTAGGGTTATGCCTAGGGTTTGGGTTCAGAAAACCACAAAGCCAGGAGCTCCAGGGATACTCACCATGCAAAAGGCAGGCCAAGTTGAGCGTAGCACATCCAAATCCTTGCTCCCTCTTCGTCATTCTGCTTGGAACTCCCCACAGCCCAATGCCCGATTTCTGCCTCAGTCTAGGGTTAGGCTTAGGGCTAGGGTTAGGGTTATGCCTAGGGTTAGGCTTCAGAAAACCACAAAGCCAGGAGCTCCAGGGATACTCACCATGCAAAAGGCAGGCCAAGTTGAGCGTAGCACATCCAAATCCTTGCTCCCTCTTCGTCATTCTGCTCGGAACTCCCCACAGCCCAATGCCCGATTTCTGCCTCAGTCTAGGGTTAGGCTTAGGGCTAGGGTTAGGGTTCTGCCTAGGGTTACGCTTCAGAAAACCACAAAGCCAGGAGCTCCAGGGATACTCACCATGCAAAAGGCAGGCCGAGTTGAGCGTAGCACATCCAAATCCCCTCTGCCTCTTTGTCATTCTGCTCGGAACTCACCACAGCCCAATGCCCGATTACTGCCTCAGTCTAGGGTTAGGCTTAGGGCTAGGGTTAGGGCTATGCCTAGGGTTAGGGTTCACAAAACCACAAAGCCAGGAGCTCCAGGGATACTCACCATGCAAAAGGCAGGCCAAGTTGAGCGTAGCACATCCAAATCCTTGCTCCCTCTTCGTCATTCTGCTCGGAACTCACCACAGCCCAATGCCCGATTACTGGCTCAGTATAGGGTTAGGCTTGGGGCTAGGGTTAGGGTTATGCCTAGGGTTAGAGTTCAGAAAACCACAAAGCCAGGAGCTCCAGGGATACTCACCATGCAAAAGGCAGGCCAAGTTGAGCCTAGCACATCCAAATCCCCTCTCCCTCTTCGTCATTCTGCTCCGAACTCCCCACAGCCCAATGCCCGATTTCTGCCTAAGTCTAGGGGTAGGCTTTGGGCTAGGGTTAGGGTTATGCCTAGGGTTAGGCTTCACAAAACCACAAAGCCAGGAGCTCCAGGGATACTCACCATGCAAAAGGCAGGCCAAGTTGAGCGTAGCACATCCAAATCCTTGCTCCCTCTTCGTCATTCTGCTCGGAACTCCCCACAGCCCAATGCCCGATTTCTGCCTCAGTCTAGGGTTAGGCTTTGGGCTAGGGTTAGGTTTATGCCTAGGGTTAGGGTTCAGAAAACCACAAAGCCAGGAGCTCCAGGGATACTCACCATGCAAAAGGCAGGCCAAGTTGAGCGTAGCACATCCAAATCCTTGCTCCCTCTTCGTCATTCTGCTCGGAACTCCCCACAGCCCAATGCCCGATTTCTGCCTCAGTCTAGGGGTAGGCTAAGGGCTAGGGTTAGGGTTATGCCTAGGGTTAGGCTTCAGAAAACCACAAAGCCAGGAGCTCCAGGGATACTCACCATGCAAAAGGCAGGCCAAGTTGAGCGTAGCACATCCAAATCCTTGCTCCCTCTTCGTCATTCTGCTCGGAACTCCCCACAGCCCAATGCCCGATTTCTGCCTCAGTCTAGGGGTAGGCTAAGGGCTAGGGTTAGGGTTATGCCTAGGGTTAGGCTTCAGAAAACCACAAAGCCAGGAGCTCCAGGGATACTCACCATGCAAAAGGCAGGCCAAGTTGAGCGTAGCACATCCAAATCCTTGCTCCCTCTTCGTCATTCTGCTCGGAACTCCCCACAGCCCAATGCCCGATTTCTGCCTCAGTCTAGGGGTAGGCTAAGGGCTAGCGTTAGGGTTATGCCTAGGGTTAGGATTCACAAAACCACAAAGCCAGGGGCTCCAGGGATACTCACCATGCAAAAGGCAGGCCAAGTTGAGCGTAGCACATCCAAATCCCCTCTCCCTCTCCGTCATTCTGCTCGGAACTCACCACAGCCCAATGCCCGATTACTGGCTCAGTCTAGGGTTAGGCTTGGGGCTAGGGTTAGGGTTATGCCTAGGGTTAGGGTTCAGAAAACCACAAAGCCAGGAGCTCCAGGGATACTCACCATGCAAAAGGCAGGCCAAGTTGAGCCTAGCACATCCAAATCCCCTCTCCCTCTTCGTCATTCTGCTCCGAACTCCCCACAGCCCAATGCCCGATTTCTGCCTAAGTCTAGGGTTAGGCTTAGGGCTAGGGTTAGGGTTATGCCTAGGGTTAGGCTTCACAAAACCACAAAGCCAGGAGCTCCAGGGATACTCACCATGCAAAAGGCAGGCCAAGTTGAGCGTAGCACATCCAAATCCTTGCTCCCTCTTCGTCATTCTGCTCGGAACTCACCACAGCCCAATGCCCGATTTCTGGCTCAGTCTAGGGGTAGGCTTAGGGCTAGGGTTAGGGTTATGCCTAGGGTTAGGCTTCAGAAAACCACAAAGCCAGGAGCTCCAGGGATACCATGCAAAAGGCAGGCCAAGTTGAGCGTAGCACATCCAAATCCTTGCTCCCTCTTCGTCATTCTGCTCGGAACTCCCCACAGCCCAATGCCCGATTTCTGCCTCAGTCTAGGGGTAGGCTTAGGGCTAGGGTTAGGGTTATGCCTAGGGTTAGGCTTCACAAAACCACAAAGCCAGGAGCTCCAGGGATACTCACCATGCAAAAGGCAGGCCAAGTTGAGCGTAGCACATCCAAATCCTTGCTCCCTCTTCGTCATTCTGCTCGGAACTCACCACAGCCCAATGCCCGATTTCTGGCTCAGTCTAGGGGTAGGCTTAGGGCTAGGGTTAGGGTTATGCCTAGGGTTAGGCTTCACAAAACCACAAAGCCAGGAGCTCCAGGGATACTCACCATGCAAAAGGCAGGCCAAGTTGAGCGTAGCACATCCAAATCCTTGCTCCCTCTTCGTCATTCTGCTCGGAACTCCCCACAGCCCAATGCCCGGTTTCTGCCTCAGTCTAGGGTTAGGCTTAGGGCTAGGGTTAGGGTTATGCCTAGGGTTAGGCTTCACAAAACCACAAAGCCAGGAGCTCCAGGGATACTCACCATGCAAAAGGCAGGCCAAGTTGAGCGTAGCACATCCAAATCCTTGCTCCCTCTTCGTCATTCTGCTCGGAACTCACCACAGCCCAATGCCCGATTTCTGCCTCAGTCTAGGGGTAGGCTTAGGGCTAGGGTTAGTGTTAGGGCTAGGGTTAGGCTTCACAAAACCACAAAGCCAGGAGCTCCAGGGATACTCACCATGCAAAAGGCAGGCCAAGTTGAGCGTAGCACATCCAAATCCTTGCTCCCTCTTCGTCATTCTGCTCGGAACTCCCCACAGCCCAATGCCCGATTTCTGCCTCAGTCTAGGGTTAGGCTTAGGGCTAGGGTTAGGGTTCTGCCTCAGGTTAGGGTTCACAAAACCACAAAGCCAGGAGCTCCAGGGATACTCACCATGCAAAAGGCAGGCCAAGTTGAGCGTAGCACATCCAAATCCTTGCTCCCTCTTCGTCATTCTGCTCGGAACTCACCACAGCCCAATGCCCGATTTCTGCCTCAGTCTAGGGGTAGGCTTAGGGCTAGGGTTAGGGTTATGCCTAGGGTTACGCTTCAGAAAACCACAAAGCCAGGAGCTCCAGGGATACTCCCCATGCAAAAGGCAGGCCAAGTTGAGCCTAGCACATCCAAATCCTTGCTCCCTCTTTGTCATTCTGCTCGGAACTCACCACAGCCCAATGCCCGATTTCTGCCTCAGTCTAGGGTTAGGCTTAGGGCTAGGGTTAGTGTTAGGGCTAGGGTTAGGCTTCACAAAACCACAAAGCCAGGAGCTCCAGGGATACTCACCATGCAAAAGGCAGGCCAAGTTGAGCGTAGCACATCCAAATCCTTGCTCCCTCTTCATCATTCTGCTCGGAACTCCCCACAGCCCAATGCCCGATTTCTGCCTCAGTCTAGGGTTAGGCTTTGGGCTAGGGTTAGGTTTATGCCTAGGGTTAGGGTTCAGAAAACCACAAAGCCAGGAGCTCCAGGGATACTCACCATGCAAAAGGCAGGCCAAGTTGAGCGTAGCACATCCAAATCCTTGCTCCCTCTTCGTCATTCTGCTCGGAACTCCCCACAGCCCAATGCCCGATTTCTGCCTCAGTCTAGGGGTAGGCTAAGGGCTAGGGTTAGGGTTATGCCTAGGGTTAGGATTCACAAAACCACAAAGCCAGGGGCTCCAGGGATACTCACCATGCAAAAGGCAGGCCAAGTTGAGCGTGGCACATCCAAATCCCCTCTCCCTCTCCGTCATTCTGCTCGGAACTCACCACAGCCCAATGCCCGATTACTGGCTCAGTCTAGGGTTAGGCTTGGGGCTAGGGTTAGGGTTATGCCTAGGGTTAGAGTTCAGAAAACCACAAAGCCAGGAGCTCCAGGGATACTCACCATGCAAAAGGCAGGCCAAGTTGAGCCTAGCACATCCAAATCCCCTCTCCCTCTTCGTCATTCTGCTCCGAACTCCCCACAGCCCAATGCCCGATTTCTGCCTAAGTCTAGGGTTAGGCTTTGGGCTAGGGTTAGGGTTATGCCTAGGGTTAGGCTTCACAAAACCACAAAGCCAGGAGCTCCAGGGATACTCACCATGCAAAAGGCAGGCCAAGTTGAGCGTAGCACATCCAAATCCTTGCTCCCTCTTCGTCATTCTGCTCGGAACTCACCACAGCCCAATGCCCGATTTCTGCCTCAGTCTAGGGTTAGGCTTTGGGCTAGGGTTAGGTTTATGCCTAGGGTTAGGGTTCAGAAAACCACAAAGCCAGGAGCTCCAGGGATACTCACCATGCAAAAGGCAGGCCAAGTTGAGCGTAGCACATCCAAATCCTTGCTCCCTCTTCGTCATTCTGCTCGGAACTCCCCACAGCCCAATGCCCGATTTCTGCCTCAGTCTAGGGGTAGGCTAAGGGCTAGGGTTAGGGTTATGCCTAGGGTTAGGCTTCAGAAAACCACAAAGCCAGGAGCTCCAGGGATACTCACCATGCAAAAGGCAGGCCAAGTTGAGCGTAGCACATCCAAATCCTTGCTCCCTCTTCGTCATTCTGCTCGGAACTCCCCACAGCCCAATGCCCGATTTCTGCCTCAGTCTAGGGGTAGGCTAAGGGCTAGGGTTAGGGTTATGCCTAGGGTTAGGATTCACAAAACCACAAAGCCAGGGGCTCCAGGGATACTCACCATGCAAAAGGCAGGCCAAGTTGAGCGTAGCACATCCAAATCCCCTCTCCCTCTCCGTCATTCTGCTCGGAACTCACCACAGCCCAATGCCCGATTACTGGCTCAGTCTAGGGTTAGGCTTGGGGCTAGGGTTAGGGTTATGCCTAGGGTTAGGCTTCAGAAAACCACAAAGCCAGGAGCTCCAGGGATACTCACCATGCAAAAGGCAGGCCAAGTTGAGCCTAGCACATCCAAATCCTTGCTCCCTCTTCGTCATTCTGCTCGGAACTCCCCACAGCCCAATGCCCGATTTCTGCCTAAGTCTAGGGTTAGGCTTAGGGCTAGGGTTAGGGTTATGCCTAGGGTTAGGCTTCACAAAACCACAAAGCCAGGAGCTCCAGGGATACTCACCATGCAAAAGGCAGGCCAAGTTGAGCGTAGCACATCCAAATCCTTGCTCCCTCTTCGTCATTCTGCTCGGAACTCACCACAGCCCAATGCCCGATTTCTGCCTCAGTCTAGGGGTAGGCTTAGGGCTAGGGTTAGGGTTATGCCTAGGGTTAGGCTTCACAAAACCACAAAGCCAGGAGCTCCAGGGATACCATGCAAAAGGCAGGCCAAGTTGAGCGTAGCACATCCAAATCCTTGCTCCCTCTTCGTCATTCTGCTCGGAACTCCCCACAGCCCAATGCCCGATTTCTGCCTCAGTCTAGGGGTAGGCTTAGGGCTAGGGTTAGGGTTATGCCTAGGGTTAGGCTTCACAAAACCACAAAGCCAGGAGCTCCAGGGATACTCACCATGCAAAAGGCGGGCCAAGTTGAGCGTAGCACATCCAAATCCTTGCTCCCTCTTCGTCATTCTGCTCGGAACTCACCACAGCCCAATGCCCGATTTCTGGCTCAGTCTAGGGGTAGGCTTAGGGCTAGGGTTAGGGTTATGCCTAGGGTTAGGCTTCACAAAACCACAAAGCCAGGAGCTCCAGGGATACTCACCATGCAAAAGGCAGGCCAAGTTGAGCGTAGCACATCCAAATCCTTGCTCCCTCTTCGTCATTCTGCTCGGAACTCCCCACAGCCCAATGCCCGATTTCTGCCTCAGTCTAGGGTTAGGCTTAGGGCTAGGGTTAGGGTTCTGCCTCAGGTTAGGGTTCACAAAACCACAAAGCCAGGAGCTCCAGGGATACTCACCATGCAAAAGGCAGGCCAAGTTGAGCGTAGCACATCCAAATCCTTGCTCCCTCTTCGTCATTCTGCTCGGAACTCACCACAGCCCAATGCCCGATTTCTGCCTCAGTCTAGGGTTAGGCTTAGGGCTAGGGTTAGGGTTATGCCTAGGGTTAGGATTCACAAAACCACAAAGCCAGGAGCTCCAGGGATACTCCCCATGCAAAAGGCAGGCCAAGTTGAGCCTAGCACATCCAAATCCTTGCTCCCTCTTTGTCATTCTGCTCGGAACTCACCACAGCCCAATGCCCGATTTCTGCCTCAGTCTAGGGTTAGGCTTAGGGCTAGGGTTAGTGTTAGGGCTAGGGTTAGGCTTCACAAAACCACAAAGCCAGGAGCTCCAGGGATACTCACCATGCAAAAGGCAGGCCGAGTTGAGCCTAGCACATCCAAATCCTTGCTCCCTCTTCGTCATTCTGCTCGGAACTCCCCACAGCCCAATGCCCGATTTCTGCCTCAGTCTAGGGTTAGGCTTTGGGCTAGGGTTAGGTTTATGCCTAGGGTTAGGGTTCAGAAAACCACAAAGCCAGGAGCTCCAGGGATACTCACCATGCAAAAGGCAGGCCAAGTTGAGCGTAGCACATCCAAATCCTTGCTCCCTCTTCGTCATTCTGCTCGGAACTCCCCACAGCCCAATGCCCGATTTCTGCCTCAGTCTAGGGGTAGGCTAAGGGCTAGGGTTAGGGTTATGCCTAGGGTTAGGATTCACAAAACCACAAAGCCAGGGGCTCCAGGGATACTCCCCATGCAAAAGGCAGGCCAAGTTGAGCGTAGCACATCCAAATCCTTGCTCCCTCTTCGTCATTCTGCTCGGAACTCACCACAGCCCAATGCCCGATTTCTGCCTCAGTCTAGGGTTAGGCTTAGGGCTAGGGTTATGGTTCAGAAAACCACAATGCCAGGAGCTCCAGGGATACTCACCATGCAAAAGGCAGGCCAAGTTGAGCGTGGCACATCCAAATCCCCTCTCCCTCTTCGTCATTCTGCTCGGAACTCCCCACAGCCCAATGCCCGATTACTGGCTCAGTCTAGGGTTAGGCTTAGGGCTAGGGCTAGGATTATGCCTTGGGTTAGGCTTCAGAAAACCACAAAGCCTGGAGCTCCAGGGATACTCACCATGCAAAAGGCAGGCCAAGTTGAGCGTAGCACATCCAAATCCTTGCTCCCTCTTCTTCATTCTGCTCGGAACTCCCCACAGCCCAATGCCTGATTTCTGCCTCAGTCTAGGGTTAGGCTTAGGGCTAGGGTTAGGGTTATGCCTAGGGTTAGGCTTCACAAAACCACAAAGCCAGGAGCTCCAGGGATACTCACCATGCAAAAGGCAGGCCAAGTTGAGCGTAGCACATCCAAATCCTTGCTCCCTCTTCGTCATTCTGCTCGGAACTCCCCACAGCCCAATGCCCGATTTCTGCCTCAGTCTAGGGGTAGGCTAAGGGCTAGGGTTAGGGTTATGCCTAGGGTTAGGATTCACAAAACCACAAAGCCAGGGGCTCCAGGGATACTCCCCATGCAAAAGGCAGGCCAAGTTGAGCGTAGCACATCCAAATCCTTGCTCCCTCTTCGTCATTCTGCTCGGAACTCACCACAGCCCAATGCCCGATTTCTGCCTCAGTCTAGGGTTAGGCTTAGGGCTAGGGTTATGGTTCAGAAAACCACAATGCCAGGAGCTCCAGGGATACTCACCATGCAAAAGGCAGGCCAAGTTGAGCGTGGCACATCCAAATCCCCTCTCCCTCTTCGTCATTCTGCTCGGAACTCCCCACAGCCCAATGCCCGATTACTGGCTCAGTCTAGGGTTAGGCTTAGGGCTAGGGCTAGGATTATGCCTTGGGTTAGGCTTCAGAAAACCACAAAGCCTGGAGCTCCAGGGATACTCACCATGCAAAAGGCAGGCCAAGTTGAGCGTAGCACATCCAAATCCTTGCTCCCTCTTCTTCATTCTGCTCGGAACTCCCCACAGCCCAATGCCTGATTTCTGCCTCAGTCTAGGGTTAGGCTTAGGGCTAGGGTTAGGGTTATGCCTAGGGTTAGGCTTCACAAAACCACAAAGCCAGGAGCTCCAGGGATACTCACCATGCAAAAGGCAGGCCAAGTTGAGCGTAGCACATCCAAATCCTTGCTCCCTCTTCGTCATTCTGCTCGGAACTCACCACAGCCCAATGCCCGATTTCTGGCTCAGTCTAGGGTTAGGCTTAGGGCTAGGGTTAGGGTTATGCCTAGGGTTAGGCTTCAGAAAACCACAAAGCCAGGAGCTCCAGGGATACCATGCAAAAGGCAGGCCAAGTTGAGCGTAGCACATCCAAATCCTTGCTCCCTCTTCGTCATTCTGCTCGGAACTCACCACAGCCCAATGCCCGATTTCTGCCTTAGTCTAGGGTTAGGCTTAGGGCTAGGGTTAGGGTTATGCCTAGGGTTACGCTTCAGTAAACCACAAAGCCAGGAGCTCCAGGGATACTCACCATGCAAAAGGCAGGCCAAGTTGAGCGTAGCACATCCAAATCCCCTCTCCCTCTTCATCATTCTGCTCGGAACTCACCACAGCCCAATGCCCGATTACTGCCTCAGTCTAGGGTTAGGCTTAGGGCTCGGGTTAGGGTTATGCCTAGGGTTAGGGTTCACAAAACCACAAAGCCAGTAGCTCCAGGGATACTCACCATGCAAAAGGCAGGCCAAGTTGAGCCTAGCACATCCAAATCCTTGCTCCCTCTTCGTCATTCTGCTCGGAACTCCCCACAGCCCAATGCCCGATTACTGGCTCAGTCTAGGGTTAGGCTTAGGGCTAGGGTTAGGGTTATGCCTAGGGTTTGGGTTCAGAAAACCACAAAGCCAGGAGCTCCAGGGATACTCACCATGCAAAAGGCAGGCCAAGTTGAGCGTAGCACATCCAAATCCTTGCTCCCTCTTCGTCATTCTGCTTGGAACTCCCCACAGCCCAATGCCCGATTTCTGCCTCAGTCTAGGGTTAGGCTTAGGGCTAGGGTTAGGGTTATGCCTAGGGTTAGGCTTCAGAAAACCACAAAGCCAGGAGCTCCAGGGATACTCACCATGCAAAAGGCAGGCCAAGTTGAGCGTAGCACATCCAAATCCTTGCTCCCTCTTCGTCATTCTGCTCGGAACTCACCACAGCCCAATGCCCGATTTCTGCCTTAGTCTAGGGTTAGGCTTAGGGCTAGGGTTAGGGTTATGCCTAGGGTTACGCTTCAGAAAACCACAAAGCCAGGAGCTCCAGGGATACTCACCATGCAAAAGGCAGGCCAAGTTGAGCGTAGCACATCCAAATCCCCTCTCCCTCTTCATCATTCTGCTCGGAACTCACCACAGCCCAATGCCCGATTACTGCCTCAGTCTAGGGTTAGGCTTAGGGCTCGGGTTAGGGTTATGCCTAGGGTTAGGGTTCACAAAACCACAAAGCCAGTAGCTCCAGGGATACTCACCATGCAAAAGGCAGGCCAAGTTGAGCCTAGCACATCCAAATCCTTGCTCCCTCTTCGTCATTCTGCTCGGAACTCCCCACAGCCCAATGCCCGATTACTGGCTCAGTCTAGGGTTAGGCTTAGGGCTAGGGTTAGGGTTATGCCTAGGGTTTGGGTTCAGAAAACCACAAAGCCAGGAGCTCCAGGGATACTCACCATGCAAAAGGCAGGCCAAGTTGAGCGTAGCACATCCAAATCCTTGCTCCCTCTTCGTCATTCTGCTTGGAACTCCCCACAGCCCAATGCCCGATTTCTGCCTCAGTCTAGGGTTAGGCTTAGGGCTAGGGTTAGGGTTATGCCTAGGGTTAGGCTTCAGAAAACCACAAAGCCAGGAGCTCCAGGGATACTCACCATGCAAAAGGCAGGCCAAGTTGAGCGTAGCACATCCAAATCCTTGCTCCCTCTTCGTCATTCTGCTCGGAACTCCCCACAGCCCAATGCCCGATTTCTGCCTCAGTCTAGGGTTAGGCTTAGGGCTAGGGTTAGGGTTCTGCCTAGGGTTACGCTTCAGAAAACCACAAAGCCAGGAGCTCCAGGGATACTCACCATGCAAAAGGCAGGCCGAGTTGAGCGTAGCACATCCAAATCCCCTCTGCCTCTTTGTCATTCTGCTCGGAACTCACCACAGCCCAATGCCCGATTACTGCCTCAGTCTAGGGTTAGGCTTAGGGCTAGGGTTAGGGCTATGCCTAGGGTTAGGGTTCACAAAACCACAAAGCCAGGAGCTCCAGGGATACTCACCATGCAAAAGGCAGGCCAAGTTGAGCGTAGCACATCCAAATCCTTGCTCCCTCTTCGTCATTCTGCTCGGAACTCACCACAGCCCAATGCCCGATTACTGGCTCAGTATAGGGTTAGGCTTGGGGCTAGGGTTAGGGTTATGCCTAGGGTTAGAGTTCAGAAAACCACAAAGCCAGGAGCTCCAGGGATACTCACCATGCAAAAGGCAGGCCAAGTTGAGCCTAGCACATCCAAATCCCCTCTCCCTCTTCGTCATTCTGCTCCGAACTCCCCACAGCCCAATGCCCGATTTCTGCCTAAGTCTAGGGGTAGGCTTTGGGCTAGGGTTAGGGTTATGCCTAGGGTTAGGCTTCACAAAACCACAAAGCCAGGAGCTCCAGGGATACTCACCATGCAAAAGGCAGGCCAAGTTGAGCGTAGCACATCCAAATCCTTGCTCCCTCTTCGTCATTCTGCTCGGAACTCCCCACAGCCCAATGCCCGATTTCTGCCTCAGTCTAGGGTTAGGCTTTGGGCTAGGGTTAGGTTTATGCCTAGGGTTAGGGTTCAGAAAACCACAAAGCCAGGAGCTCCAGGGATACTCACCATGCAAAAGGCAGGCCAAGTTGAGCGTAGCACATCCAAATCCTTGCTCCCTCTTCGTCATTCTGCTCGGAACTCCCCACAGCCCAATGCCCGATTTCTGCCTCAGTCTAGGGGTAGGCTAAGGGCTAGGGTTAGGGTTATGCCTAGGGTTAGGCTTCAGAAAACCACAAAGCCAGGAGCTCCAGGGATACTCACCATGCAAAAGGCAGGCCAAGTTGAGCGTAGCACATCCAAATCCTTGCTCCCTCTTCGTCATTCTGCTCGGAACTCCCCACAGCCCAATGCCCGATTTCTGCCTCAGTCTAGGGGTAGGCTAAGGGCTAGGGTTAGGGTTATGCCTAGGGTTAGGATTCACAAAACCACAAAGCCAGGGGCTCCAGGGATACTCACCATGCAAAAGGCAGGCCAAGTTGAGCGTAGCACATCCAAATCCCCTCTCCCTCTCCGTCATTCTGCTCGGAACTCACCACAGCCCAATGCCCGATTACTGGCTCAGTCTAGGGTTAGGCTTGGGGCTAGGGTTAGGGTTATGCCTAGGGTTAGGCTTCAGAAAACCACAAAGCCAGGAGCTCCAGGGATACTCACCATGCAAAAGGCAGGCCAAGTTGAGCCTAGCACATCCAAATCCCCTCTCCCTCTTCGTCATTCTGCTCCGAACTCCCCACAGCCCAATGCCCGATTTCTGCCTAAGTCTAGGGTTAGGCTTAGGGCTAGGGTTAGGGTTATGCCTAGGGTTAGGCTTCACAAAACCACAAAGCCAGGAGCTCCAGGGATACTCACCATGCAAAAGGCAGGCCAAGTTGAGCCTAGCACATCCAAATCCTTGCTCCCTCTTCGTCATTCTGCTCCGAACTCCCCACAGCCCAATGCCCGATTTCTGCCTCAGTCTAGGGTTAGGCTTAGGGCTAGGGTTAGGGTTCTGCCTCAGGTTAGGGTTCACAAAACCACAAAGCCAGGAGCTCCAGGGATACTCACCATGCAAAAGGCAGGCCAAGTTGAGCGTAGCACATCCAAATCCTTGCTCCCTCTTCGTCATTCTGCTCGGAACTCACCACAGCCCAATGCCCGATTTCTGCCTCAGTCTAGGGGTAGGCTTAGGGCTAGGGTTAGGGTTATGCCTAGGGTTACGCTTCAGAAAACCACAAAGCCAGGAGCTCCAGGGATACTCCCCATGCAAAAGGCAGGCCAAGTTGAGCCTAGCACATCCAAATCCTTGCTCCCTCTTTGTCATTCTGCTCGGAACTCACCACAGCCCAATGCCCGATTTCTGCCTCAGTCTAGGGTTAGGCTTAGGGCTAGGGTTAGTGTTAGGGCTAGGGTTAGGCTTCACAAAACCACAAAGCCAGGAGCTCCAGGGATACTCACCATGCAAAAGGCAGGCCAAGTTGAGCGTAGCACATCCAAATCCTTGCTCCCTCTTCATCATTCTGCTCGGAACTCCCCACAGCCCAATGCCCGATTTCTGCCTCAGTCTAGGGTTAGGCTTTGGGCTAGGGTTAGGTTTATGCCTAGGGTTAGGGTTCAGAAAACCACAAAGCCAGGAGCTCCAGGGATACTCACCATGCAAAAGGCAGGCCAAGTTGAGCGTAGCACATCCAAATCCTTGCTCCCTCTTCGTCATTCTGCTCGGAACTCCCCACAGCCCAATGCCCGATTTCTGCCTCAGTCTAGGGGTAGGCTAAGGGCTAGGGTTAGGGTTATGCCTAGGGTTAGGATTCACAAAACCACAAAGCCAGGGGCTCCAGGGATACTCACCATGCAAAAGGCAGGCCAAGTTGAGCGTGGCACATCCAAATCCCCTCTCCCTCTCCGTCATTCTGCTCGGAACTCACCACAGCCCAATGCCCGATTACTGGCTCAGTCTAGGGTTAGGCTTGGGGCTAGGGTTAGGGTTATGCCTAGGGTTAGAGTTCAGAAAACCACAAAGCCAGGAGCTCCAGGGATACTCACCATGCAAAAGGCAGGCCAAGTTGAGCCTAGCACATCCAAATCCCCTCTCCCTCTTCGTCATTCTGCTCCGAACTCCCCACAGCCCAATGCCCGATTTCTGCCTAAGTCTAGGGTTAGGCTTTGGGCTAGGGTTAGGGTTATGCCTAGGGTTAGGCTTCACAAAACCACAAAGCCAGGAGCTCCAGGGATACTCACCATGCAAAAGGCAGGCCAAGTTGAGCGTAGCACATCCAAATCCTTGCTCCCTCTTCGTCATTCTGCTCGGAACTCCCCACAGCCCAATGCCCGATTTCTGCCTCAGTCTAGGGTTAGGCTTTGGGCTAGGGTTAGGTTTATGCCTAGGGTTAGGGTTCAGAAAACCACAAAGCCAGGAGCTCCAGGGATACTCACCATGCAAAAGGCAGGCCAAGTTGAGCGTAGCACATCCAAATCCTTGCTCCCTCTTCGTCATTCTGCTCGGAACTCCCCACAGCCCAATGCCCGATTTCTGCCTCAGTCTAGGGGTAGGCTAAGGGCTAGGGTTAGGGTTATGCCTAGGGTTAGGCTTCAGAAAACCACAAAGCCAGGAGCTCCAGGGATACTCACCATGCAAAAGGCAGGCCAAGTTGAGCGTAGCACATCCAAATCCTTGCTCCCTCTTCGTCATTCTGCTCGGAACTCCCCACAGCCCAATGCCCGATTTCTGCCTCAGTCTAGGGGTAGGCTAAGGGCTAGGGTTAGGGTTATGCCTAGGGTTAGGATTCACAAAACCACAAAGCCAGGGGCTCCAGGGATACTCACCATGCAAAAGGCAGGCCAAGTTGAGCGTAGCACATCCAAATCCCCTCTCCCTCTCCGTCATTCTGCTCGGAACTCACCACAGCCCAATGCCCGATTACTGGCTCAGTCTAGGGTTAGGCTTGGGGCTAGGGTTAGGGTTATGCCTAGGGTTAGGCTTCAGAAAACCACAAAGCCAGGAGCTCCAGGGATACTCACCATGCAAAAGGCAGGCCAAGTTGAGCCTAGCACATCCAAATCCTTGCTCCCTCTTCGTCATTCTGCTCGGAACTCCCCACAGCCCAATGCCCGATTTCTGCCTAAGTCTAGGGTTAGGCTTAGGGCTAGGGTTAGGGTTATGCCTAGGGTTAGGCTTCACAAAACCACAAAGCCAGGAGCTCCAGGGATACTCACCATGCAAAAGGCAGGCCAAGTTGAGCGTAGCACATCCAAATCCTTGCTCCCTCTTCGTCATTCTGCTCGGAACTCACCACAGCCCAATGCCCGATTTCTGCCTCAGTCTAGGGGTAGGCTTAGGGCTAGGGTTAGGGTTATGCCTAGGGTTAGGCTTCACAAAACCACAAAGCCAGGAGCTCCAGGGATACCATGCAAAAGGCAGGCCAAGTTGAGCGTAGCACATCCAAATCCTTGCTCCCTCTTCGTCATTCTGCTCGGAACTCCCCACAGCCCAATGCCCGATTTCTGCCTCAGTCTAGGGGTAGGCTTAGGGCTAGGGTTAGGGTTATGCCTAGGGTTAGGCTTCACAAAACCACAAAGCCAGGAGCTCCAGGGATACTCACCATGCAAAAGGCGGGCCAAGTTGAGCGTAGCACATCCAAATCCTTGCTCCCTCTTCGTCATTCTGCTCGGAACTCACCACAGCCCAATGCCCGATTTCTGGCTCAGTCTAGGGGTAGGCTTAGGGCTAGGGTTAGGGTTATGCCTAGGGTTAGGCTTCACAAAACCACAAAGCCAGGAGCTCCAGGGATACTCACCATGCAAAAGGCAGGCCAAGTTGAGCGTAGCACATCCAAATCCTTGCTCCCTCTTCGTCATTCTGCTCGGAACTCCCCACAGCCCAATGCCCGATTTCTGCCTCAGTCTAGGGTTAGGCTTAGGGCTAGGGTTAGGGTTCTGCCTCAGGTTAGGGTTCACAAAACCACAAAGCCAGGAGCTCCAGGGATACTCACCATGCAAAAGGCAGGCCAAGTTGAGCGTAGCACATCCAAATCCTTGCTCCCTCTTCGTCATTCTGCTCGGAACTCACCACAGCCCAATGCCCGATTTCTGCCTCAGTCTAGGGTTAGGCTTAGGGCTAGGGTTAGGGTTATGCCTAGGGTTAGGATTCACAAAACCACAAAGCCAGGAGCTCCAGGGATACTCCCCATGCAAAAGGCAGGCCAAGTTGAGCCTAGCACATCCAAATCCTTGCTCCCTCTTTGTCATTCTGCTCGGAACTCACCACAGCCCAATGCCCGATTTCTGGCTCAGTCTAGGGTTAGGCTTAGGGCTAGGGTTAGTGTTAGGGCTAGGGTTAGGCTTCACAAAACCACAAAGCCAGGAGCTCCAGGGATACTCACCATGCAAAAGGCAGGCCGAGTTGAGCGTAGCACATCCAAATCCTTGCTCCCTCTTCGTCATTCTGCTCGGAACTCCCCACAGCCCAATGCCCGATTTCTGCCTCAGTCTAGGGTTAGGCTTTGGGCTAGGGTTAGGTTTATGCCTAGGGTTAGGGTTCAGAAAACCACAAAGCCAGGAGCTCCAGGGATACTCACCATGCAAAAGGCAGGCCAAGTTGAGCGTAGCACATCCAAATCCTTGCTCCCTCTTCGTCATTCTGCTCGGAACTCCCCACAGCCCAATGCCCGATTTCTGCCTCAGTCTAGGGGTAGGCTAAGGGCTAGGGTTAGGGTTATGCCTAGGGTTAGGATTCACAAAACCACAAAGCCAGGGGCTCCAGGGATACTCCCCATGCAAAAGGCAGGCCAAGTTGAGCGTAGCACATCCAAATCCTTGCTCCCTCTTCGTCATTCTGCTCGGAACTCACCACAGCCCAATGCCCGATTTCTGCCTCAGTCTAGGGTTAGGCTTAGGGCTAGGGTTATGGTTCAGAAAACCACAATGCCAGGAGCTCCAGGGATACTCACCATGCAAAAGGCAGGCCAAGTTGAGCGTGGCACATCCAAATCCCCTCTCCCTCTTCGTCATTCTGCTCGGAACTCCCCACAGCCCAATGCCCGATTACTGGCTCAGTCTAGGGTTAGGCTTAGGGCTAGGGCTAGGATTATGCCTTGGGTTAGGCTTCAGAAAACCACAAAGCCTGGAGCTCCAGGGATACTCACCATGCAAAAGGCAGGCCAAGTTGAGCGTAGCACATCCAAATCCTTGCTCCCTCTTCTTCATTCTGCTCGGAACTCCCCACAGCCCAATGCCTGATTTCTGCCTCAGTCTAGGGTTAGGCTTAGGGCTAGGGTTAGGGTTATGCCTAGGGTTAGGCTTCACAAAACCACAAAGCCAGGAGCTCCAGGGATACTCACCATGCAAAAGGCAGGCCAAGTTGAGCGTAGCACATCCAAATCCTTGCTCCCTCTTCGTCATTCTGCTCGGAACTCACCACAGCCCAATGCCCGATTTCTGGCTCAGTCTAGGGTTAGGCTTAGGGCTAGGGTTAGGGTTATGCCTAGGGTTAGGCTTCAGAAAACCACAAAGCCAGGAGCTCCAGGGATACCATGCAAAAGGCAGGCCAAGTTGAGCGTAGCACATCCAAATCCTTGCTCCCTCTTCGTCATTCTGCTCGGAACTCCCCACAGCCCAATGCCCGATTTCTGCCTCAGTCTAGGGTTAGGCTTAGGGCTAGGGTTATGGTTCTGCCTCAGGTTAGGGTTCACAAAACCACAAAGCCAGGAGCTCCAGGGATACTCACCATGCAAAAGGCAGGCCAAGTTGAGCGTAGCACATCCAAATCCTTGCTCCCTCTTCGTCATTATGCTCGGAACTCACCACAGCCCAATGCCCGATTTCTGCCTCAGTCTAGGGTTAGGCTTAGGGCTAGGGTTAGGGTTATGCCTAGGGTTAGGGTTATGCCTAGGGTTAGGGTTCACAAAACCACAAAGCCAGGAGCTCCAGGGATACTCACCATGCAAAAGGCAGGCCAAGTTGAGCGTAGCACATTCAAATCCTTGCTCCCTCTTCGTCATTCTGCTCGGAACTCACCACAGCCCAATGCCCGATTTCTGCCTCAGTCTAGGGTTAGGCTTGGGGCTAGGGTTAGGGTTATGCCTAGGGTTAGGGTTCACAAAACCACAAAGCCAGGAGCTCCAGGGATACTCACCATGCAAAAGGCAGGCCAAGTTGAGCGTAGCACATTCAAATCCTTGCTCCCTCTTCGTCATTCTGCTCGGAACTCACCACAGCCCAATGCCCGATTTCTGCCTCAGTCTAGGGTTAGGCTTGGGGCTAGGGTTAGGGTTATGCCTAGGGTTAGGGTTCACAAAACCACAAAGCCAGGAGCTCCAGGGATACTCCCCATGCAAAAGGCAGGCCAAGTTGAGCGTAGCACATCCAAATCCTTGGTCCCTCTTTGTCATTCTGCTCGGAACTCACCACAGCCCTATGCCCGATTATTGGCTCAGTCTAGGGTTAGGCTTAGGGCTAGGGTTAGGGTTATGTCTACGGTTAGGGTTCTGCCTAGGGTTAGGGTTCACAAAACCACAAAGCCAGGAGCTCCAGGGATACTCACCATGCAAAAGGCAGGCCAAGTTGAGCGTAGCACATCCAAATCCTTGCTCCCTCTTCGTCATTCTGCTCGGAACTCACCACAGCCCAATGCCCGATTTCTGCCTCAGTCTAGGGGTAGGCTTAGGGCTAGGGTTAGGGTTATGCCTAGGGTTACGCTTCAGAAAACCACAAAGCCAGGAGCTCCAGGGATACTCCCCATGCAAAAGGCAGGCCAAGTTGAGCGTAGCACATCCAAATCCTTGCTCCCTCTTTGTCATTCTGCTCGGAACTCACCACAGCCCAATGCCCGATTTCTGCCTCAGTCTAGGGTTAGGCTTAGGGCTAGGGTTAGGGTTATGCCTCAGGTTAGGGTTCACAAAACCACAAAGCCAGGAGCTCCAGGGATACTCACCATGCAAAAGGCAGGCCGAGTTGAGCCTAGCACATCCAAATCCTTGCTCCCTCTTCGTCATTCTGCTCGGAACTCCCCACAGCCCAATGCCCGATTTCTGCCTCAGTCTAGGGTTAGGCTTTGGGCTAGGGTTAGGTTTATGCCTAGGGTTAGGGTTCAGAAAACCACAAAGCCAGGAGCTCCAGGGATACTCACCATGCAAAAGGCAGGCCAAGTTGAGCGTAGCACATCCAAATCCTTGCTCCCTCTTCGTCATTCTGCTCGGAACTCCCCACAGCCCAATGCCCGATTACTGGCTCAGTCTACGGTTAGGCTTTGGGCTAGGGTTAGGGTTATGCCTAGGGTTAGGCTTCAGAAAACCACAAAGCCAGGAGCTCCAGGGATACTCACCATGCAAAAGGCAGGCCAAGTTGAGCCTAGCACATCCAAATCCCCTCTCCCTCTTCGTCATTCTGCTCGGAACTCACCACAGCCCAATGCCCGATTTCTGGCTCAGTCTAGGGGTAGGCTTAGGGCTAGGGTTAGGGTTATGCCTAGGGTTAGGGTCCTGCCTCGGGTTAGGGTTCACAAAACCACAAAGCCAGGAGCTCCAGGGATACTCACCATGCAAAAGGCAGGCCAAGTTGAGCGTAGCACATCCAAATCCTTGCTCCCTCTTCGTCATTCTGCTCGGAACTCACCACAGCCCAATGCCCGATTACTGGCTCAGTCTAGGGTTAGGCTTAGGGCTAGGGCTAGGGTTATGCCTAGGGTTAGGGTTCACAAAACCACAAAGCCAGGAGCTCCAGGGATACTCACCATGCAAAAGGCAGGCCAAGTTGAGCGTAGCACATCCAAATCCTTGCTCCCTCTTCGTCATTCTGCTCGGAACTCCCCACAGCCCAATGCCCGATTTCTGCCTCAGTCTAGGGTTAGGCTTAGGGCTAGGGTTAGGGTTATGCCTAGGGTTAGGCTTCACAAAACCACAAAGCCAGGAGCTCCAGGGATACTCACCATGCAAAAGGCAGGCCAAGTTGAGCGTAGCACATCCAAATCCTTGCTCCCTCTTTGTCATTCTGCTCGGAACTCCCCACAGCCCAATGCCCGATTTCTGCCTCAGTCTAGGGTTAGGCTTAGGCCTAGGGTTAGGGTTATGCCTAGGGTTAGGCTTCAGAAAACCACAAAGCCAGGAGCTCCAGGGATACTCACCATGCAAAAGGCAGGCCAAGTTGAGCGTAGCACATCCAAATCCCCTCTCCCTCTTCGTCATTCTGCTCGGAACTCCCCACAGCCCAATGCCCGATTTCTGCCTCAGTCTAGGGTTAGGCTTAGGGCTAGGGTTATGGTTCTGCCTCAGGTTAGGCTTCAGAAAACCACAAAGCCAGGAGCTCCAGGGATACCCACCATGCAAAAGGCAGGCCGAGTTGAGCCTAGCACATCCAAATCCTTGCTCCCTCTTCGTCATTCTGCTCGGAACTCACCACAGCCCAATGCCCGATTTCTGCCTCAGTCTAGGGTTAGGCTTGGGGCTAGGGTTAGGGTTATGCCTAGGGTTAGGATTCACAAAACCACAAAGCCAGGAGCTCCAGGGATACTCACCATGCAAAAGGCAGGCCAAGTTGAGCGTAGCACATTCAAATCCTTGCTCCCTCTTCGTCATTCTGCTCGGAACTCACCACAGCCCAATGCCCGATTTCTGCCTCAGTCTAGGGTTAGGCTTGGGGCTAGGGTTAGGGTTATGCCTAGGGTTAGGGTTCACAAAACCACAAAGCCAGGAGCTCCAGGGATACTCCCCATGCAAAAGGCAGGCCAAGTTGAGCGTAGCACATCCAAATCATTGGTCCCTCTTTGTCATTCTGCTCGGAACTCACCACAGCCCTATGCCCGATTATTGGCTCAGTCTAGGGTTAGGCTTAGGGCTAGGGTTAGGGTTATGTCTACGGTTAGGGTTCTGCCTAGGGTTAGGGTTCACAAAACCACAAAGCCAGGAGCTCCAGGGATACTCACCATGCAAAAGGCAGGCCAAGTTGAGCGTAGCACATCCAAATCCTTGCTCCCTCTTCGTCATTCTGCTCGGAACTCACCACAGCCCAATGCCCGATTACTGGCTCAGTCTAGGGTTAGGCTTAGGGCTAGGGTTAGGGTTATGCCTAGGGTTACGCTTCAGAAAACCACAAAGCCAGGAGCTCCAGGGATACTCCCCATGCAAAAGGCAGGCCAAGTTGAGCGTAGCACATCCAAATCCTTGCTCCCTCTTTGTCATTCTGCTCGGAACTCACCACAGCCCAATGCCCGATTTCTGCCTCAGTCTAGGGTTAGGCTTAGGGCTAGGGTTAGGGTTATGCCTAGGGTTAGGGTTCACAAAACCACAAAGCCAGTAGCTCCAGGGATACTCACCATGCAAAAGGCAGGCCAAGTTGAGCGTAGCACATCCAAATCCTTGCTCCCTCTTCGTCATTCTGCTCGGAACTCCCCACAGCCCAATGCCCGATTACTGGCTCAGTCTACGGTTAGGCTTGGGGCTAGGGTTAGGGTTATGCCTAGGGTTAGGCTTCAGAAAACCACAAAGCCAGGAGCTCCAGGGATACTCACCATGCAAAAGGCAGGCCAAGTTGAGCCTAGCACATCCAAATCCCCTCTCCCTCTTCGTCATTCTGCTCGGAACTCACCACAGCCCAATGCCCGATTTCTGGCTCAGTCTAGGGGTAGGCTTAGGGCTAGGGTTAGGGTTATGCCTAGGGTTAGGGTCCTGCCTCGGGTTAGGGTTCACAAAACCACAAAGCCAGGAGCTCCAGGGATACTCACCATGCAAAAGGCAGGCCAAGTTGAGCGTAGCACATCCAAATCCTTGCTCCCTCTTCGTCATTCTGCTCGGAACTCACCACAGCCCAATGCCCGATTACTGGCTCAGTCTAGGGTTAGGCTTAGGGCTAGGGCTAGGGTTATGCCTAGGGTTAGGCTTCAGAAAACCACAAAGCCAGGAGCTCCAGGGATACTCAGCATGCAAAAGGCAGGCCAAGTTGAGCGTAGCACATCCAAATCCTTGCTCCCTCTTCGTCATTCTGCTCGGAACTCCCCACAGCCCAATGCCCGATTTCTGCCTCAGTCTAGGGTTAGGCTTAGGGCTAGGGTTAGGGTTATGCCTAGGGTTAGGCTTCACAAAACCACAAAGCCAGGAGCTCCAGGGATACTCACCATGCAAAAGGCAGGCCAAGTTGAGCGTAGCACATCCAAATCCTTGCTCCCTCTTTGTCATTCTGCTCGGAACTCCCCACAGCCCAATGCCCGATTTCTGCCTCAGTCTAGGGTTAGGCTTAGGGCTAGGGTTAGGGTTATGCCTAGGGTTAGGCTTCAGAAAACCACAAAGCCAGGAGCTCCAGGGATACTCACCATGCAAAAGGCAGGCCAAGTTGAGCGTAGCACATCCAAATCCCCTCTCCCTCTTCGTCATTCTGCTCGGAACTCCCCACAGCCCAATGCCCGATTTCTGCCTCAGTCTAGGGTTAGGCTTAGGGCTAGGGTTATGGTTCTGCCTCAGGTTAGGCTTCAGAAAACCACAAAGCCAGGAGCTCCAGGGATACCCACCATGCAAAAGGCAGGCCGAGTTGAGCCTAGCACATCCAAATCCTTGCTCCCTCTTCGTCATTCTGCTCGGAACTCACCACAGCCCAATGCCCGATTACTGCCTCAGTCTAGGGTTAGGCTTAGGGCTAGGGTTAGGGTTATGCCTAGGGTTAGGGTTCTGCCTAGGGTTAGGGTTCACAAAACCACAAAGCCAGGAGCTCCAGGGATACTCACCATGCAAAAGGCAGGCCAAGTTGAGCGTAGCACATTCAAATCCTTGCTCCCTCTTCGTCATTCTGCTCGGAACTCACCACAGCCCAATGCCCGATTTCTGCCTCAGTCTAGGGTTAGGCTTGGGGCTAGGGTTAGGGTTATGCCTAGGGTTAGGGTTCACAAAACCACAAAGCCAGGAGCTCCAGGGATACTCACCATGCAAAAGGCAGGCCAAGTTGAGCGTAGCACATCCAAATCCTTGCTCCCTCTTCGTCATTCTGCTCGGAACTCCCCACAGCCCAATGCCCGATTTCTGCCTCAGTCTAGGGGTAGGCTAAGGGCTAGGGTTTGGGTTCAGAAAACCACAATGCCAGGAGCTCCAGGGATACTCACCATGCAAAAGGCAGGCCAAGTTGAGCGTGGCACATCCAAATCCCCTCTCCCTCTCCGTCATTCTGCTCGGAACTCACCACAGCCCAATGCCCGATTACTGGCTCAGTCTAGGGTTAGGCTTGGGGCTAGGGTTAGGGTTATGCCTAGGGTTAGGGTTCAGAAAACCACAAAGCCAGGAGCTCCAGGGATACTCACCATGCAAAAGGCAGGCCAAGTTGAGCCTAGCACATCCAAATCCCCTCTCCCTCTTCGTCATTCTGCTCCGAACTCCCCACAGCCCAATGCCCGATTTCTGCCTAAGTCTAGGGTTAGGCTTAGGGCTAGGGTTAGGGTTATGCCTAGGGTTAGGCTTCACAAAACCACAAAGCCAGGAGCTCCAGGGATACTCACCATGCAAAAGGCAGGCCAAGTTGAGCGTAGCACATCCAAATCCTTGCTCCCTCTTCGTCATTCTGCTCGGAACTCCCCACAGCCCAATGCCCGATTTCTGCCTAAGTCTAGGGTTAGGCTTAGGGCTAGGGTTAGGGTTATGCCTAGGGTTAGGCTTCACAAAACCACAAAGCCAGGAGCTCCAGGGATACTCACCATGCAAAAGGCAGGCCAAGTTGAGCGTAGCACATCCAAATCCCCTCTCCCTCTTCGTCATTCTGCTCCGAACTCACCACAGCCCAATGCCCGATTTCTGCCTAAGTCTAGGGTTAGGCTTAGGGCTAGGGTTAGGGTTATGCCTAGGGTTAGGCTTCACAAAACCACAAAGCCAGGAGCTCCAGGGATACTCACCATGCAAAAGGCAGGCCAAGTTGAGCGTAGCACATCCAAATCCTTGCTCCCTCTTCGTCATTCTGCTCGGAACTCCCCACAGCCCAATGCCCGATTTCTGGCTCAGTCTAGGGGTAGGCTTAGGGCTAGGGTTAGGGTTATGCCTAGGGTTAGGCTTCACAAAACCACAAAGCCAGGAGCTCCAGGGATACTCCCCATGCAAAAGGCAGGCCAAGTTGAGCCTAGCACATCCAAATCCTTGCTCCCTCTTCGTCATTCTGCTCGGAACTCCCCACAGCCCAATGCCCGGTTTCTGCCTCAGTCTAGGGGTAGGCTTAGGGCTAGGGTTAGGGTTATGCCTAGGGTTAGGGTTCAGAAAACCACAAAGCCAGGAGCTCCAGGGATACTCACCATGCAAAAGGCAGGCCAAGTTGAGCGTGGCACATCCAAATCCCCTCTCCCTCTTCGTCATTCTGCTCGGAACTCACCACAGCCCAATGCCCGATTACTGGCTCAGTCTAGGGTTAGGCTTGGGGCTAGGGTTAGGGTTATGCCTAGGGTTAGAGTTCAGAAAACCACAAAGCCAGGAGCTCCAGGGATACTCACCATGCAAAAGGCAGGCCAAGTTGAGCCTAGCACATCCAAATCCCCTCTCCCTCTTCGTCATTCTGCTCCGAACTCCCCACAGCCCAATGCCCGATTTCTGCCTAAGTCTAGGGTTAGGCTTAGGGCTAGGGTTAGGGTTATGCCTAGGGTTAGGCTTCACAAAACCACAAAGCCAGGAGCTCCAGGGATACTCACCATGCAAAAGGCAGGCCAAGTTGAGCGTAGCACATCCAAATCCTTGCTCCCTCTTCGTCATTCTGCTCGGAACTCCCCACAGCCCAATGCCCGATTTCTGCCTCAGTCTAGGGTTAGGCTTTGGGCTAGGGTTAGGTTTATGCCTAGGGTTAGGGTTCAGAAAACCACAAAGCCAGGAGCTCCAGGGATACTCACCATGCAAAAGGCAGGCCAAGTTGAGCGTAGCACATCCAAATCCTTGCTCCCTCTTCGTCATTCTGCTCGGAACTCCCCACAGCCCAATGCCCGATTTCTGCCTCAGTCTAGGGGTAGGCTAAGGGCTAGGGTTAGGGTTATGCCTAGGGTTAGGCTTCAGAAAACCACAAAGCCAGGAGCTCCAGGGATACTCACCATGCAAAAGGCAGGCCAAGTTGAGCGTAGCACATCCAAATCCTTGCTCCCTCTTCGTCATTCTGCTCGGAACTCCCCACAGCCCAATGCCCGATTTCTGCCTCAGTCTAGGGGTAGGCTAAGGGCTAGGGTTAGGGTTATGCCTAGGGTTAGGATTCACAAAACCACAAAGCCAGGGGCTCCAGGGATACTCACCATGCAAAAGGCAGGCCAAGTTGAGCGTAGCACATCCAAATCCCCTCTCCCTCTCCGTCATTCTGCTCGGAACTCACCACAGCCCAATGCCCGATTACTGGCTCAGTCTAGGGTTAGGCTTGGGGCTAGGGTTAGGGTTATGCCTAGGGTTAGGGTTCAGAAAACCACAAAGCCAGGAGCTCCAGGGATACTCACCATGCAAAAGGCAGGCCAAGTTGAGCCTAGCACATCCAAATCCCCTCTCCCTCTTCGTCATTCTGCTCCGAACTCCCCACAGCCCAATGCCCGATTTCTGCCTAAGTCTAGGGTTAGGCTTAGGGCTAGGGTTAGGGTTATGCCTAGGGTTAGGCTTCACAAAACCACAAAGCCAGGAGCTCCAGGGATACTCACCATGCAAAAGGCAGGCCAAGTTGAGCGTAGCACATCCAAATCCTTGCTCCCTCTTCGTCATTCTGCTCGGAACTCACCACAGCCCAATGCCCGATTTCTGGCTCAGTCTAGGGGTAGGCTTAGGGCTAGGGTTAGGGTTATGCCTAGGGTTAGGCTTCAGAAAACCACAAAGCCAGGAGCTCCAGGGATACCATGCAAAAGGCAGGCCAAGTTGAGCGTAGCACATCCAAATCCTTGCTCCCTCTTCGTCATTCTGCTCGGAACTCCCCACAGCCCAATGCCCGATTTCTGCCTCAGTCTAGGGGTAGGCTTAGGGCTAGGGTTAGGGTTATGCCTAGGGTTAGGCTTCACAAAACCACAAAGCCAGGAGCTCCAGGGATACTCACCATGCAAAAGGCAGGCCAAGTTGAGCGTAGCACATCCAAATCCTTGCTCCCTCTTCGTCATTCTGCTCGGAACTCACCACAGCCCAATGCCCGATTTCTGGCTCAGTCTAGGGGTAGGCTTAGGGCTAGGGTTAGGGTTATGCCTAGGGTTAGGCTTCACAAAACCACAAAGCCAGGAGCTCCAGGGATACTCCCCATGCAAAAGGCAGGCCAAGTTGAGCCTAGCACATCCAAATCCTTGCTCCCTCTTTGTCATTCTGCTCGGAACTCACCACAGCCCAATGCCCGATTTCTGCCTCAGTCTAGGGTTAGGCTTAGGGCTAGGGTTAGTGTTAGGGCTAGGGTTAGGCTTCACAAAACCACAAAGCCAGGAGCTCCAGGGATACTCACCATGCAAAAGGCAGGCCGAGTTGAGCGTAGCACATCCAAATCCTTGCTCCCTCTTCGTCATTCTGCTCGGAACTCACCACAGCCCAATGCCCGATTTCTGCCTCAGTCTAGGGTTAGGCTTTGGGCTAGGGTTAGGTTTATGCCTAGGGTTAGGGTTCAGAAAACCACAAAGCCAGGAGCTCCAGGGATACTCACCATGCAAAAGGCAGGCCAAGTTGAGCGTAGCACATCCAAATCCTTGCTCCCTCTTCGTCATTCTGCTCGGAACTCCCCACAGCCCAATGCCCGATTTCTGCCTCAGTCTAGGGGTAGGCTAAGGGCTAGGGTTAGGGTTATGCCTAGGGTTAGGATTCACAAAACCACAAAGCCGGGGGCTCCAGGGATACTCCCCATGCAAAAGGCAGGCCAAGTTGAGCGTAGCACATCCAAATCCTTGCTCCCTCTTCGTCATTCTGCTCGGAACTCACCACAGCCCAATGCCCGATTTCTGCCTCAGTCTAGGGTTAGGCTTATGCCTAGGGTTTGGGTTCAGAAAACCACAATGCCAGGAGCTCCAGGGATACTCACCATGCAAAAGGCAGGCCAAGTTGAGCGTGGCACATCCAAATCCCCTCTCCCTCTTCGTCATTCTGCTCGGAACTCCCCACAGCCCAATGCCCGATTACTGGCTCAGTCTAGGGTTAGGCTTAGGGCTAGGGCTAGGATTATGCCTAGGGTTAGGCTTCACAAAACCACAAAGCCAGGAGCTCCAGGGATACTCACCATGCAAAAGGCAGGCCAAGTTGAGCGTAGCACATCCAAATCCTTGCTCCCTCTTCTTCATTCTGCTCGGAACTCCCCACAGCCCAATGCCTGATTTCTGCCTCAGTCTAGGGTTAGGCTTAGGGCTAGGGTTAGGGTTATGCCTAGGGTTAGGGTTCACAAAACCACAAAGCCAGGAGCTCCAGGGATACTCACCATGCAAAAGGCAGGCCAAGTTGAGCGTAGCACATCCAAATCCTTGCTCCCTCTCCGTCATTCTGCTCGGAACTCCCCACAGCCCAATGCCCGATTACTGGCTCAGTCTAGGGTTAGGCTTAGGGCTAGGGTTAGGGTTATGCCTAGGGTTAGGCTTCAGAAAACCACAAAGCCAGGAGCTCCAGGGATACTCACCATGCAAAAGGCAGGCCAAGTTGAGCGTAGCACATCCAAATCCCCTCTCCCTCTTCGTCATTCTGCTCGGAACTCCCCACAGCCCAATGCCCGATTTCTGCCTCAGTCTAGGGTTAGGCTTAGGGCTAGGGTTATGGTTCTGCCTCAGGTTAGGGTTCACAAAACCACAAAGCCAGGAGCTCCAGGGATACTCACCATGCAAAAGGCAGGCCAAGTTGAGCGTAGCACATCCAAATCCTTGCTCCCTCTTCGTCATTATGCTCGGAACTCACCACAGCCCAATGCCCGATTTCTGCCTCAGTCTAGGGTTAGGCTTAGGGCTAGGGTTAGGGTTATGCCTAGGGTTAGGGTTATGCCTAGGGTTAGGGTTCACAAAACCACAAAGCCAGGAGCTCCAGGGATACTCACCATGCAAAAGGCAGGCCAAGTTGAGCGTAGCACATTCAAATCCTTGCTCCCTCTTCGTCATTCTGCTCGGAACTCACCACAGCCCAATGCCCGATTTCTGCCTCAGTCTAGGGTTAGGCTTGGGGCTAGGGTTAGGGTTATGCCTAGGGTTAGGGTTCACAAAACCACAAAGCCAGGAGCTCCAGGGATACTCCCCATGCAAAAGGCAGGCCAAGGTGACCGTAGACCATCCAAATCCTTGGTCCCTCTTTGTCATTCTGCTCGGAACTCACCACAGCCCTATGCCCGATTATTGGCTCAGTCTAGGGTTAGGCTTAGGGCTAGGGTTAGGGTTATGTCTACGGTTAGGGTTCTGCCTAGGGTTAGGGTTCACAAAACCACAAAGCCAGGAGCTCCAGGGATACTCACCATGCAAAAGGCAGGCCAAGTTGAGCGTAGCACATCCAAATCCTTGCTCCCTCTTCGTCATTCTGCTCGGAACTCACCACAGCCCAATGCCCGATTTCTGCCTCAGTCTAGGGGTAGGCTTAGGGCTAGGGTTAGGGTTATGCCTAGGGTTAGGCTTCAGAAAACCACAAAGCCAGGAGCTCCAGGGATACTCCCCATGCAAAAGGCAGGCCAAGTTGAGCCTAGCACATCCAAATCCTTGCTCCCTCTTTGTCATTCTGCTCGGAACTCACCACAGCTCAATGCCCGATTTCTGCCTCAGTCTAGGGTTAGGCTTAGGGCTAGGGTTAGGGTTATGCCTCAGGTTAGGGTTCACAAAACCACAAAGCCAGGAGCTCCAGGGATACTCACCATGCAAAAGGCAGGCCGAGTTGAGCCTAGCACATCCAAATCCTTGCTCCCTCTTCGTCATCCTGCTCGGAACTCCCCACAGCCCAATGCCCGATTTCTGCCTCAGTCTAGGGTTAGGCTTTGGGCTAGGGTTAGGTTTATGCCTAGGGTTAGGGTTCAGAAAACCACAAAGCCAGGAGCTCCAGGGATACTCACCATGCAAAAGGCAGGCCAAGTTGAGCGTAGCACATCCAAATCCTTGCTCCCTCTTCGTCATTCTGCTCGGAACTCCCCACAGCCCAATGCCCGATTACTGGCTCAGTCTACGGTTAGGCTTGGGGCTAGGGTTAGGGTTATGCCTAGGGTTAGGCTTCAGAAAACCACAAAGCCAGGAGCTCCAGGGATACTCACCATGCAAAAGGCAGGCCAAGTTGAGCCTAGCACATCCAAATCCCCTCTCCCTCTTCGTCATTCTGCTCGGAACTCACCACAGCCCAATGCCCGATTTCTGGCTCAGTCTAGGGGTAGGCTTAGGGCTAGGGTTAGGGTTATGCCTAGGGTTAGGGTCCTGCCTCGGGTTAGGGTTCACAAAACCACAAAGCCAGGAGCTCCAGGGATACTCACCATGCAAAAGGCAGGCCAAGTTGAGCGTAGCACATCCAAATCCTTGCTCCCTCTTCGTCATTCTGCTCGGAACTCACCACAGCCCAATGCCCGATTACTGGCTCAGTCTAGGGTTAGGCTTAGGGCTAGGGCTAGGGTTATGCCTAGGGTTAGGCTTCAGAAAACCACAAAGCCAGGAGCTCCAGGGATACTCACCATGCAAAAGGCAGGCCAAGTTGAGCGTAGCACATCCAAATCCTTGCTCCCTCTTCGTCATTCTGCTCGGAACTCCCCACAGCCCAATGCCCGATTTCTGCCTCAGTCTAGGGTTAGGCTTAGGGCTAGGGTTAGGGTTATGCCTAGGGTTAGGCTTCACAAAACCACAAAGCCAGGAGCTCCAGGGATACTCACCATGCAAAAGGCAGGCCAAGTTGAGCGTAGCACATCCAAATCCTTGCTCCCTCTTTGTCATTCTGCTCGGAACTCCCCACAGCCCAATGCCCGATTTCTGCCTCAGTCTAGGGTTAGGCTTAGGGCTAGGGTTAGGGTTATGCCTAGGGTTAGGCTTCAGAAAACCACAAAGCCAGGAGCTCCAGGGATACTCACCATGCAAAAGGCAGGCCAAGTTGAGCCTAGCACATCCAAATCCCCTCTCCCTCTTCGTCATTCTGCTCGGAACTCCCCACAGCCCAATGCCCGATTTCTGCCTCAGTCTAGGGTTAGGCTTAGGGCTAGGGTTATGGTTCTGCCTCAGGTTAGGGTTCAGAAAACCACAAAGCCAGGAGCTCCAGGGATACTCACCATGCAAAAGGCAGGCCGAGTTGAGCCTAGCACATCCAAATCCTTGCTCCCTCTTCGTCATTCTGCTCGGAACTCACCACAGCCCAATGCCCGATTACTGCCTCAGTCTAGGGTTAGGCTTAGGGCTAGGGTTAGGGTTATGCCTAGGGTTAGGGTTCTGCCTAGGGTTAGGGTTCACAAAACCACAAAGCCAGGAGCTCCAGGGATACTCACCATGCAAAAGGCAGGCCAAGTTGAGCGTAGCACATTCAAATCCTTGCTCCCTCTTCGTCATTCTGCTCGGAACTCACCACAGCCCAATGCCCGATTTCTGCCTCAGTCTAGGGTTAGGCTTGGGGCTAGGGTTAGGGTTATGCCTAGGGTTAGGGTTCACAAAACCACAAAGCCAGGAGCTCCAGGGATACTCACCATGCAAAAGGCAGGCCAAGTTGAGCGTAGCACATCCAAATCCTTGGTCCCTCTTTGTCATTCTGCTCGGAACTCACCACACCCAATGCCCGATTACTGGCTCAGTCTAGGGTTAGGCTTAGGGCTAGGGTTAGGGTTATGTCTACGGTTAGGGTTCTGCCTAGGGTTAGGGTTCACAAAACCACAAAGCCAGGAGCTCCAGGGATACCATGCAAAAGGTAGGCCAAGTTGAGCGTAGCACATCCAAATCCCCTCTCCCTCTTCATCATTCTGCTCGGAACTCACCACAGCCCAATGCCCGATTTCTGGCTCAGTCTAGGGTTAGGCTTGGAGCTAGGGTTAGGGTTTATGCCTAGGGTTAGGGTTCACAAAACCACAAAGCCAGGAGCTCCAGGGATACTCACCATGCAAAAGGCAGGCCAAGTTGAGCGTAGCACATCCAAATCCTTGCTCCCTCTTCGTCATTCTGCTCGGAACTCCCCACAGCCCAATGCCCGATTTCTGCCTCAGTCTAGGGTTAGGCTTAGGGCTAGGGTTAGGGTTATGCCTAGGGTTAGGCTTCAGAAAACCACAAAGCCAGGAGCTCCAGGGATACTCACCATGCAAAAGGCAGGCCAAGTTGAGCGTGGCACATCCAAATCCCCTCTCCCTCTTCGTCATTCTGCTCCGAACTCACCACAGCCCAATGCCCGATTTCTGCCTAAGTCTAGGGTTAGGCTTAGGGCTAGGGTTAGGGTTATGCCTAGGGTTAGGGTTCACAAAACCACAAAGCCAGGAACTCCAGGGATACTCACCATGCAAAAGGCAGGCCAAGTTGAGCGTAGCACATCCAAATCCTTGCTCCCTCTTCGTCATTCTGCTCGGAACTCATCACAGCCCAATGCCCGATTTCTGCCTCAGTCTAGGCTTAGGCTTAGGGCTAGGGTTTGGGTTCAGAAAACCACAATGCCAGGAGCTCCAGGGATACTCACCATGCAAAAGGCAGGCCAAGTTGAGCGTGGCACATCCAAATCCCCTCTCCCTCTTCGTCATTCTGCTCGGAACTCCCCACAGCCCAATGTCCGATTACTGGCTCAGTCTAGGGTTAGGCTTAGGGCTAGGGCTAGGGTTATGCCTAGGGATAGGCTTCAGAAAACCACAAAACCAGGAGCTCCAGGGACACTCACCATGCAAAAGGCAGGCCAAGTTGAGCGTAGCACATCCAAATCCTTGCTCCCTCTTCGTCATTCTGCTCGGAACTCCCCACAGCCCAATGCCCGATTTCTGCCTCAGTCTAGGGTTAGGCTTAGGGCTAGGGTTAGGGTTATGCCTAGGGTTAGGGTTCAGAAAACCACAAAGCCAGGAGCTCCAGGGATACTCCCCATGCAAAAGGCAGGCCAAGTTGAGCGTAGCACATCCAAATCCCCTCTCCCTCTTCGTCATTCTGCTCCGAACTCCCCACAGCCCAATGCCCGATTACTGCCTCAGTCTAGGGTTAGGCTTAGGGCTAGGGTTAGGGTTATGCCTAGGGTTAGGGTTCACAAAACCACAAAGCCAGGAGCTCCAGGGATACTCACCATGCAAAAGGCAGGCCAAGTTGAGCGTAGCACATCCAAATCCTTGCTCCCTCTTCGTCATTCTGCTCGGAACTCCCCACAGCCCAATGCCTGATTTCTGCCTCAGTCTAGGGTTAGGGTTATGCCTAGGGTTTGGGTCCAGAAAACCACAAAGCCAGGAGCTCCAGGGATGCTCACCATGCAAAAGGCAGGCCAAGTTGAGCGTAGCACATCCAAATCCTTGCTCCCTCTTTGTCATTCTGCTCGGAACTCACCACAGCCCAATGCCCGATTACTGCCTCAGTCTAGGGTTAGGCTTAGGGCTAGGGTTAGGGTTATGCCTAGGGTTAGGGTTCACAAAACCACAAAGCCAGGAGCTCCAGGGATACTCACCATGCAAAATGCAGGCCAAGTTGAGCATAGCACATCCAAATCCTTGCTCCCTCTTCGTCATTCTGCTCGGAACTCACCACAGCCCAATGCCCGATTTCTGCCTCAGTCTAGGGTTAGGGTTAGGGTTATGCCTAGGGTTAGGGTTCAGAAAACCACCAAGCCGGGATTTTCTCGGCCATATGCAGAGCCCAGCACTAGGAATAAAGGAATTCCAGGCTTTACAACGCCAAAAATGCAGTACCAGAGAGTTCTGTTATCCCGAGGACTTGGGGGATATTTGGCAAAAATTTCCGGGGGCCCAGGCTGGACCGAGCTTTTAACACTCCCTGGATTCACGGGATCGGGGATTCCAGCGTGCCCTGCATGGGTTTTTTCAGGGAAGTTCCAAATCCGTGTGAGCACGAAGCAGAATCCCCTGGGAGCTGTGAAGGCAACAGGATATTTCTTGGGAATTTTGAAGGATTGGGTGAGTCCTCAGTGTTCGGTTGGAATGAACGCAAATTGTCCGGGAGTTGCTGGTTTGGGGATGGCCGGGTCTGGGTTTGGATTTGTGGGCACCGAGTGTTCCTTGTGTCAGCTTTAGGTCTGGATTGGTGGGAATTGTCAGACAAAAGAGAAGGCAATTGAAATGCGGAGCTCCATTCCCGGAGAAATGGTCAGGATGGGAGAGGGAAGGCTGTGGAGCTGCTGGGAGCTCGTGGAGAACGAAAGGATCTGAGGCCTGGAGGCAAAAGCTGTGGAACAAAGCCTGAAAAGGATGTGGGGTGGGGCAGGAGGGGGAGGAGGGCACCGTGGTGGGGGGAAAGAGGGAAAGGATCCCTGCTCCGGGAATCCAGCAGGGACCAGGAGAGGATCATTTTCCATCCACTGCTCTCCGTGGCATCCTAATAAGGACGGTCAAAGGGAAGTGATTCGTTTGTTCTTAGGTTTGGAATGAAAGGTGCTCTTGCAGAGGGGACTATTGGCCTGTTAAAATTCTGTTGGATACAGGAAAAGAGGGAGGAAGCAAGCAGCTGGGGAATGAACGGGTGGATTTTTTGGTGGATACAGGGAAAGACACGGGAAGGGGCTCTCAAGTAAAATACACCTCACGGGCAGCACCAGGAGAAGCCTCAACTGCCCTTTTTTTCCAAGCTCTGACATTCCAGAGGAGTAAGCAGTGGTCAGCCCATCACTTTCTGTATTCCTTGGATGCCCAGTGCTTTGTTGGGAAGAGATAATACTTGGAAATGAACAAATCCGGGGATGTAATTTCCTGATAGCAAAGCCCCAGAGAGCCTGGTTTTGATATCCTTCCAGCACCCAAACGCAGCAGAGGGAATCCTGGCGGAGCTGGAAAACGCTGTCGCTCCGTCGGTGGAATTCCTGGGAACTGGAAAGCAGCAGAAGCAGCAAGAACAGAGTTGGAAGCAGGCTCCAGCCGGGTAAGGCAGACACCAAATCCTTTGGAACTGGGCAGGGGTGGGAAGAATGAATTCTTACATTTGTAGCCCAGGGATTCCTGAGCAGGATCCCGGCAGGGAAGACTGCAGGGATCAGACTGGGGCCTGATTGCAGCTGGGGGCAGCGAGCCTTGGAATTGGCTGAAGGGAAGAAAGAGGGATCCTTTGAGCACAAGGATCAGGTGTCAAATGCGGAGATGGCATCAGACAATTCCTCGGGAGGGTTTAGTACCTGGGCCAAATCGATCTGCTGCCTTGTGAAGGAGCTCAGAGACCTGGGAAGAGCCCAAGCAACGCAGGGAATGCACTGGCAGATAAAACTGCCAGGGAACGGTGGGGAAAAGCATTGAACAGGGGGCCTCGTTTTGTAGAGGAATGGTACAAAAAATTGTCCGAAAGAATAGGAATGGAATGGGATTTTACGTATTCCTCGGAGGCCACAATCCAGTGGGAAGGCTGAGAGAAAGAAACAAAGCCTAAAAAGGCAGATGAGCCAGATCTGCCCAAAGCCTCCAGTGGCCACATTCCCTGGCATTGCTGAGGACTTCAGCCAAGCTCCAAGCAAAAGGTGAGCCCCTGATTTTGGTGCCAAGGGAAACTCCAAGTTAAGAATAATCCAAATATGAAGCACTTCTCACAAAACTCAGCTTTGCAAACCTTTCTTTGGGCTAAAAAAGAAAAGATGGGAATGCCCTTGGCAGAAAAGCAGCTGTGAGGCACAGCAGGCTTCAAATGCCTGTCAGCAGGAGCTCCAGGCTGCTGGCTCCGGGCATCCTGGGCTTTCCAGGCAGGTTTTGTAGCGGATTGCAAGGCAGTTTTCCTGCCTCTGGGGGGTGGCACCTGCATCCCACTGGAAAGGGAAAATGTGGAGAGAGGGGCAAGCGGGAAGACGGTTGCTGATGTGTGTCCTTGGATTGCAGTTCCTCCCGGTGGGTCTGTGCTGCTGGAAGTTTGAAGGAGATCAGTCCTGGAGTACGTGTGGGTTCACCTGTGGGGTTTGGGAGCAACGCTGGCCATGAAATTCCAGGGATGTTCCCCTTGCTGGAGTGAGAAGCAGTGGAAGCACTTTGCTGTCTGCTTCTTCATTGCCTTCACCTCGGTCCCCTGGGGCTCCAGGTAATCCCCTCTCACCTTTGCTTTTCCAAGGGTCTCTAAATGAGGGCTTGAGATTTGGTGCAGCTCCCTTTACAGGGAAGATCTGTTCCAGGAAAGGTCTCCTGGTCTGGCCTGATGGCGTTGCAGGAAGAGCAGGAAACCCCACAGCTCCTGTGGCTCCCTCATCCGATTTGCCTGCAGGCAGCAGCAAGGATCATTCCCAAGTGTCATGCCCTGGCTCCGTGACTCGGTGAGGTTGTGTTCCCCCAAAGGCCAGGGGCCGCTTTGTTTTGCGGCTCACGAAAGTCCAGCTCGGTGGTGCTGGGTTTGGGTTTTGTGTGCAATGAAGGCACTAAAAAATTCCCCTCCTTCACTGGCACAGTCCTGGAGTGGGAGCAGATTCCCCTTATCCCGTAGTTATCCTGCTCCTGCCGTGGATCCCTGCGGTGCCGTGGCAGGTGAGGAGACTGAAAGCTTTCATTAGGAATTGGGGATTATGAGCACTGACATTTACTGTGCTAGAAAGTCCAAGGGACAAATTTGTGCCAATTAATGTCACGCCTTTAACTACGAGGATCAATTCGTGTTATGCTTGTACCAGAGTCTGGTGACAGAGGGGGTTTCCAAAGGAAGTCTTGGTCCATGGAGGCTTGTGCCCAAAGAAAATGCCAAGAGAACTGAGGTATGAAAAACAAAGGTCCTTTATTTATCTAAGAGCAGCAACAAAAACGAACTACAGAACATATTTACATTGTAAGAACCTTTGTAACAACAACGATCTATAGAATGTATTTACAAGAACATAGCTATCGATACTATATTAAATGTATTTACAGAAGACAAAAAGAAATGCTAAAACGTATATACAGAAGGGTGCCATCTCTGGCCTGGATCTCCATCAGTCCTGGAAGAAAAGCAAGTGACATAGTCATTGCAGTCAGGCACAGAGGGCTGTTCCATGTGCCCCCAGCCTGGGACACACTGGCAGAGCGGGACTCTGCTGCCAGCGCTGAGCCTGGCTGGGGCTGGGGGTCAGGCCCCAGGCACTGGCATGGGGCTTGTGTGAGCCAAAGCAAGGGCAGGACAGGCTGGGGATGCTGCTTGTGCTGCCAGAATCCAGCCCACGGGGCACCGTGTCCCTCAGCGGGGCACCCAGCCCAGCCCCAGCCTGGCAGCAGGGCACCCACTCTGCCTGTGGGGAGCACATACCTGTCCTACTGCTGGAGTCCGTCTTCATCCCAGGACCATGTCCTCCTCCTCGTCTTTTCCATCCACATCCATGTCCTCACTGTATTCTTCCATTTCCACCTCCATCTCTTCCTCCATCTCTTCCTTCACATCCACCTCCATCTCTTCCTCCATCTCCTCCTTCGCATCCACCTCCATCTCTTCCTCCATCTCTTCCTTCACGTCCACCTCCATCTCTTCCTCTCCAGTCTCTCCTCCCTCCACTTCCATCTCCTCCTCTGTATCAATCTTTATATCCACCTCCATCTCTTTCTCTTCGTCTCTGGAAACCTGCAGATGTAGCAAAACCTCGGAGTGGGATCCCTGTCCCACAGCATCCCCACAGAGGCACTTAGGTGGTGTCCATTTCCATGGAATGGCACCTTACCTTCCTCAGGACAAATGTGAGCATCTGGCAGGGATGAACGGCAAAATCCAGGACCTTTGGGAACACTTGGGAGTATCGGAGCAGGGGCCAAGCAGGGTGACGGGTGTGTAGGCACAAGGGCGAATGGTTGTGTTGTCCTCTTTGCTGGATGCTGGGAGCTCCAGTGTGAATGCAGACCGTGACGTCACAATTCACAGGAGTCCAGGGTCACCGTGGAGTGGACAACGGGCATCATAGAATGATGGAATCCCTGAGTGGTCTGGCTTGGAAGGGACGCTAAAGATCATCTTGTTCCAACTGGAGCAATCTTCTACCAGAGCACGTTGCTCAGAGTCCTGTTCCCACCTGGCCTTGGGTGTTTGCAGGGATGGGGCATCCACATCCTCTGTGCACAGCCTGGGCCAGTGCCTCAGCACTCTCAGTGTGAAAAAGCAGCTTCCTTAGAGCCAACCTAAATCAACCTCCTGCAGTTAAAAGCCATCCCCACTTCTCCTCTTGCCACTGGCCCTATTGAACACTGTCCCCATCTTTCCTATGGGACCCTTCGAGTCCTGCATGGCCACAGCAAAGCCTCTCCAGGGCCTTCTGTTCTCCAGGCTGAACATTCTCAACCCCACATGGACAGCAGTGACTTAGATCAGCAGAAATCAAAGCTGCAAGGTAGCAAATAGCACCAGGAACTGAGAGACGGAAGCTTTAGACCCAGGCTTGTCTCAAAATAGACAAAATTAGGAAGAGTGGAGGGGCAGATGGTGGGACACTGGCTCTGTTCTAACTGATGAATATTTTCTTTTTTTCTTCTTCTTTTCTCTCATGCTGACCCAGGTTTTGCTGTTTGAAAGGAAGCTTGGCACAGCATCCATTGTCTTCTCCATTTGTGAAACACCGAGCAGAATCTGAGCAGGCTGATGGCGCAGAGCAAAACCTGCAAATATCTTGATAATCCTGAGCCTGGGGGATGCAGCTAAACCCAGTCCAAAGTAATTTCTGGAAAGTCAAACCTGGTTTACATTTTCTTGACTTTGGCTGTGCCAGCTTCACCAGACATTTATAAAAAAGCAAACAAAAAACTCCAACCAAAAAAGACAAAAACCCAAACAAACAAACCCACACAAACCAATCAAACAAACAGATTAAAAAACCCAAATAAAACCAAAAGGAATGAGGAGTTCATCTTAGTTGTGAGGATATCACAGCAGGCGAATGGCTGCTTCCCACAGGATCACCATAAAAAGCCACATGGAACAGCTCCTCCAGAATATACACAACAGGGGCAATAGAAAAAGTGCTACATGGTGGCTTTGAGGGTAGCTCCACATGAAGGTGAAGGATGAGCACTCGGTGGTACAGATCCAGCATTCCCCACACTCCAGGCCGCTCTTTGCTCCTGATGAAAGAGCCTTGCAGGACTGTGGCCCTTCTCAATGCAATGTAAATCATTGCCATAGCTCTCAGCTGAGCCACTGGCATTTCCAGAGCGAGATTCAGGCACAATCCTACTGCCTCGGAGCATCTGTGGAAGATCCTGAACTTCTTCACCCCCAGAAACACAAAGCAGCTCAGGCTTTCCCTGAATTGGGTCTTCAGAGGAGGTTTCCAGTATCTCTGAGATTTGTTCACCCCTCAGCACGTGTGACTTTATGTACAGTGATGCATTTGGGTTCCTTCCTCACCCCTGTGTGCCAGTGAGAAACCACCCACGTGGATGAAGGATAATGTGTACAGGAAAATTTATTCCTGGATTGTCATTTTGCTTCACTGTCACTTAGTTTAACATGGTCCTTATCTAAGAAGGACTTAGAAGAATTGTGTAGGAATTTTGGCTCTGAGAGGAGCAGAAAGCACATTTTCTAAAGCAAATTCCCAGCTGATGCAGCTTCCCTGGCAAAAGAGTGATTCCCATTCATCTTCCTGGGAAGAATGTGAAGACCCATTCAGAGATCACAGGTTCAGCTGGCCTTTGGCTTTGTGTACCTCATTTCACATGTCCAGTTTCATTAAAAGCTCAAGTTTGCCTTGCAACACGGAAGTGCTGTAGCTATTCCCAGGAGAAAACCAAGAAATGACTGTCCCATGGTGTGGTCACTAGGTTGGTACCTGGGGTAGAAATCCCACCACAGTTGTGGCTCTGTGAGCAAAGAGAGCCAGTGCTTTTTGGGGCTGTAACAGCTGAGAGTGTGGCAGAGCAGTTTTTATATTCTTTTTAGAGTCCTGAAAACATTGTTCCCAAAACAATCTTTCTCTCCTGTCTTCTGTCATAAATTGTGGAACAGAGAAAATGGAAAGGAGCAGAGGGTTGTTTAAATTGGCTTTTTTGTTTTGTTTTGTTTTTTAGTCTTAAAATAGCATCAGCGTGATGCATGGTACTTTAGAAATTGGATTAGTGCCACCTATTTCGTCCCACCAGAGAGGTGGGATTTAAGACTTCCAACAATAGAAACACCAGATGTGCAAGAGCTCAGTTTTCCACCCCTCACACCCCGGTATCTTGCTGTGCTATTTTAAGCAGCCTCAGCCAGGTATATTAAAATACTGCTCCAAACAACAACAGAATGAAAATGTTCCACCAAATGGGGAAAAATAAGAAAAGTGGGCGGCAGCTGATGTTCATTTTGCAAAGTCAGATGCAAACAATGTTTGCTGGATTCCTGTCCTAGAAAAATGTAGACATTTAATAGAAATCTACCTCTGAGGCTGGTAAGTTTGGTATGATTTTAGATCTGGGAGGAACAAAACAGGTTCTAGAGAAGCTGTGATTGTCGCAGCCTTGGAAGTGTCCAAGGCCAGGTTGGATGGGGTTTGGAGCAAAGTGGTCTAGTGGAATATGTCCTGAGTGTGGTGAGAGTTGGAACAAGATGAGCTTTAAGGTCCCTTCCAACCCAACACATCCTGTGAGTCCATGAAAAGAAACTTTTGGTTTTCCTAAGGTGTTGCCTTGGCAAGGGGAGGTCACAAATACCTCAGGTAGTTTGAAATGCCCTGAGCAGAGCCCAGCTGTGCTTTATCACAGGTGCTGAGGGATTTTCACTTGTATTTTATGGGGGATTTTCACAGGGCAGTGCAAGAGCAGCTGAATGTGTTTGACAGGCAAAGAGGGCCAGTGTGGCAGCAGCTTAATTCAACAGAGCTTTTCCTTCTGTGATCCTGTATCACCTGAGGCACTCTGGGGCTCTTGAAGCCGGCAGCTGGGCAAGTTAATCATTATAAGAAGTGATAAATTAGCCTGCTCCACTCTCCTTAGCATGGGGGGGTGATGAGCATTAGGTAGTTTGGGGAGCATTGCCAAGATGGGAGCTTGTTTTTTGCCAAGGAGAAGGGAGAAAATATTGCTTAGAGTAAATAAAGCAGCTCTGCTTCCCCGGCAAGAGGAAAAGAAGCGATTAAAGATGTGAGTGCTGCATGGAATCATTTGCATGAGGATATATCTTGTCTGCTATGCAGGATAGTTCCCAATAAACCCTGCTTTGCCTGACCTTTATTTTCGGATTTGTACCGCATAGTACAAGAGACAAGATTAAAAATCCCAAAGTGCTTTGTGGGCAGGGAATGAAAAGTGGGGAGGCACTTTTTTGTTTTCTTCAGCCTGCCTCTTCTTTTGTTCCTTTCAGAGATCTCACTTCATTTCTGCTGTTTTTTGGAGCACATGTGCTTAGCTCTTCCCAGATCCCCTGGCCTTGTTTTAGCTCTGGGTGTCATGGACACTCTAAATTGTAAGGTTTTTCCCTCCATCTACCTCTGCTTCTTCAAGTGGTTTACCTTCCTTTACCTGTTGGAGTGATGGATTTTTCTCACCTTTTATTACTTAGTGCTTTTTCTGTATTTCCTTCATTCTCTAAAACCAACTTTTCACTTGCCCTGTGGCTGTTAGATGCCAGATATGGGAGCATTAATTCTTTCTCTGCTGCTTGTCTGAGCTTTCACAAGGAGCTGAGAGCTCTCTGGGGTTAAACTTGACTTGCTTCATCACCTTCCTTGCTGCTGCCTATGTCCTTGGACACTTAAGGGAAATGCCTCATACTAATTTATGTATAGATTAATTTTCGAATACAGCCTCTCTATCTACCCTAACATATACAGCAATATAAGAAGCTGGGAATAGAGATCAGCAAGTTTTGAGAATAAGGAGCCGGCGTTTTTCTGTAGGAAGGAAAGCAGCAAGCGCCTGGCCCCAGGAGCCGAGACGCTCGGGCTGCAGGAGCTGCAGAGCGCCCGGAGCCGGCTTTTCCCTGTGCTCTGTGCCTGCCCCCGGGCTGAGCTGGGCGGCGCTGCTGCCGCCTGGTGGCGAGAGCGCGGCACTGCCGCCCCCGACACGGCGCCCCGGCGCTGCTGCCGCCCGGTGCCGGCTGAGCCGAGAGGGCGGCGGCCTCGGTGGCTGCCGAGCGTGGCAAGGAGCGGGAGCGAGCGGGGCCGGGTCTGTCAGCGGAGGGGAGGGGCGAAGGGCGGTTCGGAGCGCCAAGGGACACGGCCGTGCACGAGCGGGGCCACAGCTATGGAAAGGGCCGGGCGCCGTGCGGGGCGGTGACCGCGGGGAATGACAGCGCGGGGGGCGGCCCGGCGGGGCCGGTTTTGCCGGGCAGCAGAGGCGCGGTCGCAGCGCGACCCGGGCGGGAGGCACCGGGCGGGCACGGTCGGAATAGAGCCGCCCGCGTGTCGCTCTCAAGGAGGCGGCTCGGAAAGGAAGGCGCAGTTCCGCGCTCTCGGGACGGCGTTAAGTGACGTTTTTATTAGAATAGTATAGTATTTATTTTATTTTATTATTTTATTATCTGCCAGGACCTTGCAGAGGGTGGTTTACACTTCCGCCACACTCAAGATGGCGGACGCAGTAGGCCCCCTGCGAGAGGTGTCCCTGCCGATGCCTGCCGCCGGTCGCGGAGCCGTCGGCCGCCTCCGGCGCGGCTGACCCCGCCAGCCGTGTCCTCGCACCGGGAAGCACGGCGGAAAATCGCGCGGAAAGCGCGGGGCCGGCGTCGGAGTCCGGGCCGGATTCAGGCAGCCGACTAGACAGAAGCCCTTGTGAGGGGCGGCGGGGGCCCTAAGTGTACCACACTAAAGATGGCGGCTCGACCGGAAGTGGCTTCTGCCAGCACCCAAGATGGCGGCGAAGGGCGGAAGTGTCGTCACTGCCACACTAAAGATGGCGGTCGTGTGCAGTGTTTTCTGACCTTCTCAATATGGCGGAAGGGAAGGCCCCCCCCCCCCCAAGCTGCGTCTATTCGGCTGCCTGAACGCGACGCCGACGCCGACGTCAGCCCAGCGCTTGCGCGCAATTTTCTGAGGCGTTTCCCGCTACGCGGACACCGACTGTGGGGTCAGCGGCGCCTGGGGCAGGCGGGAGCATTCAGGCAGTCGAATAGACGGACCGGGGGGGGGGGGGGGTCCTTCCGGCCGCCATCTTGAGAAGGTCGAATAGCCACATCGGTGCTGTATCGGTGACTTCCGCCCTTCTTCGCCAGGAGCGCCAATGGCGGGGAGCCCGGGGAGCAGCGCTGCCGGGCCGGGGGCACCGGGGCGGGTGCTCCGGGCTCGGAGGTGAGCGGGGAACGGGGACAGCCCCGAGCGGACGGTGGGGGCCGCGGGGGATCGGTATTCCGGCCCAGGGATGAGTGTTCCGGCACAGGGGTGGCTGTCCCGGCACAGGGATGCGTTCCTGGACTGTCTAATAATATTATTTAACGATCGTGCAAGGAGATCTGTATAAAAAAATCCTCCGTGGTCATCCTTCTCCCACAGCCCCGCTGTGTTTTCAGGATCTTGGGGGAAGAGTTTGGGTCTGAACAAGGCTCTCGGGCACAGGGTGGGATTCTTGGGGTGCAGGGCCAGGATTTGGACTCGATGCTCCCTGTGGGTCCCTTGCAGCCCAGGAAATGCTGCGATCCTGTGCCTCTGAGGGTGAAATAAAGGGGAGCGGTGGGGTTTGTGCCCGCTGTATTCACGGCCCCGCCGGCTCAGGGCGGGTTAAAGGCGCAGCTGCCCCGAGACAGCGGGACCGGCCGGGGCTGCTCGCTCCCGGTGCTGCCGCCTCGTGGGGAGAGCCCGGCACTGCAGCCCGCGCAGGCGCTGGACCACGGGATGGGCGTGGAACAGCAGCGCAGGGGATGCTGAGGCAGCCCAGGGAATGCTGCGGTCCCAGGGAAGGCTGAGGCGTCCCCTGCCCGGGGCACTCGGCAGCAAAGCCCTGATGTTGAGCAGAAAAAGGAAAGTTCTGGGTTAGTGGGAGGAGGTTTCTGGAATGGAGCTGGGACAGGTGCTGATCCACGCATGGAATCACGGGCTGGTTTGGCTTGGAAGGGACCACCAGGATCATTTACACTCTGTTTGTTGTCTGATTGCACAGCGAAGAACATCCAGAACTGCCACCTCACCCTCACGGACAGCAGGAATGTCTTCCATAGCTCTTGTTTTGGAATGGGAATGGCTGTTGGGAGCTCTGGCAGGACCAGGTAAGAAGAGAAATGGGATCATTGTGGCTGCTGCTGGAGGTGGTTTTCTGCTTTCCGGCTGTTCTTCTCATTGATCCTTTCACAGCAGTGTTCTAGGGCACATTTGAGGGTAATTCCAGGAATTTGAAACCAGATAAAAACTGGTGGGGCAAAAATGTGAACACAATCCATTTCTGGTAGTTCCAAGCTTCTCCCACAACACCGTTCCAGGGGAAAGCTGATAAAAGGGTAAAGATGCAGAGGAACAAGTGCTGTAAAGCCCCCTGGCGCTCTGAGAGAGCAAACCTTCCAGTAGTCCCAGCAGATCTCTTGGAGAAAGTGTGGGATCGCAAGGTTTTCCAGGAAAGCAAAACAAGGGTGGAGATGAGGGAATAGGCTTCCAGTTCTTCCTTTAGCTGAAAGCCTGGGGGAATTGAGAGGGGCCACAAGAACTGTTTGTGTAGGCAAATGGGAGTTTGGGGTCTGAATCTGAGTTTCCCTCTGGGGCATTTTTGAGGGAAAAGCTGAGGTGCTGTTTAAGGGAGAGAATGGACATTTTTGGGGTGGAAAAAGTTGAATCAATATTGTAGAGGAAGTAAAACGCTGGGGGTAAAAGTGGATGCAATGTGGAGGGGACAGATTGAATATTTTGGAGGCAAAATGGGGAACTGAGTAGTGGAGAGATGGGGAACATTTTGGAGGCAACACTTGACAAACTCTCTGGGGTGGAGAACGACCACATTGAGGGAAAAATGAGGTGATGAGCAGTGGGCACGTAGGGAAGGTCGTGGGGGTAAATCTTGAGAAAAGCCCCGTGGTATTCAAGAAATCCTTGGTAGCAGGACTGAGGAATTCAGTGGTGGAAAAATAGGGGAATTTTGCGGGGGTAAAACTTTAAAAGATCTAAGAGTTGAGAGTGTGTGTTTTTAGGTAGAAAGGATGTCTTGTTGAAGTTGGGCGTCTGGATTGTGGCATTTATGGATCCAGAAAGTAGAAGATAAAGGAGACTCCCAAAGCCTCGGTAGCTGTGTTAAGAAATCCGTCCCAGGGAAGAAAGGTACCTAAACCTCCTAGAAGTAGGGACTAATTAGCATGGGAAGGGGAAAACCCACCCCCAGTGGGAGAGAGCACGCCGGGTAAGGGAAGAGAAGGATGCCCTTAAGAAGAAGTAGGGAAGGTGAATTTCTCGGCTTGCTGAAATGTATCAAAAAGTTTGGAATCTGGGTCTGTGTGGAGGCCAGGATTTTCTCAGCCATATGCAGAGCCCAGCACTAGGAATAAAGGAATTCCAGGCTTTACAACGCCAAAAATGCAGTACCAGAGAGTTCTGTTATCCCGAGGACTTGGGGGATACTTGGCAAAAATTTCCGGGGGCCCAGGCTGGACCGAGCTTTTAACGCTCCCCGGATTCACGGGATCGGGGATTCCAGCGTGCCCTGCACGGGTTTTTTCAGGGAAGTCCCAAATCCTTCGTGTGAGCACGAAGCAGAATCCCCTGGGAGCTGTGAAGGCAACAGGATATTTCTTGGGAATTTTGAAGGGTTGGGTGAGTCCTCAGTGTTAGGTTGGAATGAACGCAAATTGTCCGGGAGTTGCTGGTTTGGGGATGGCCGGGTCTGGGTTTGGATTTGTGGGCACCGAGTGTTCCTTGTGTCAGCTTTAGGTCTTCTGGATTGGTAGGAATTGTCAGAGAAAAGAGAAGGCAATTGAAATGCGGAGCTCCATTCCCGGAGAAATGGTCAGGATGGGAGCGGGAAGGCTGTGGAGCTGCTGGGAGCTCGTGGAGAACGAAAGGATCTGAGGCCTGGAGGCAAAAGCTGTGGAACAAAGCCTGAAAAGGGTGTGGGGTGGGGCGGGAGGGGGAGGAGGGCACCGTGGTGGGGGGAAAGAGGGAAAGGATCCCTGCTCCGGGAATCCAGCAGGGACCAGGAGAGGATCATTTTCCATCCACTGCTCTCAGTGGCATCCTAATAAGGACGGTGGAAGGGAAATGATTCGTTTGTTCTTAGGTTTGGAATGAAAGGTGCTCTTGCAGAGGGGACTATTGGCCTGTTAAAATTCTGTTGGATACAGGAAAAGAGGGAGGAAGCAAGCAGCTGGGGAATGAAGGGGTGGATTTTTTGGTGGATACAGGGAAAGACACGGGAAGGGGCTCTCAAGTAGAATACACCTCACGGGCAGCACCAGGAGAAGCCTCAAGTGCCCTTTTTTTCCAAGCTCTGACATTCCAGAGGAGTAAGCAGTGGTCAGCCCATCACTTTCTGTATTCCTTGGATGCCCAGTGCTTTGTTGGGAAGAGATAATATTTGGAAATGAACAAATCCGGGGATGTAATTTCCTGATAGTAAAGCCCCAGAGAGCCTGGTTTTGATATCCTTCCAGCACCCAAACGCAGCAGAGGGAATCCTGGCGGAGCTGGAAAACGCTGTCGCTCCGTCGGTGGAATTCCTGGGAACTGGAAAGCAGCAGAAGCAGCAAGAACAGAGTTGGAAGCAGGCTCCAGCCGGGTAAGGCAGACACCAAATCCTTTGGAACTGGGCAGGGGTGGGAAGAATGAATTCTTACATTTGTAGCCCAGGGATTCCTGAGCAGGATCCCGGCAGGGAAGACTGCAGGGATCAGGCTGGGGCCTGATCGCAGCTGGGGGCAGCGAGCCTTGGAATTGGCTGAAGGGAAGAAAGAGGGATCCTTTGAGCACAAGGATCAGGTGTCAAATGCGGAGATGGCATCAGACAATTCCTCGGGAGGGTTTAGTTCCTGGGCCAAATCGATCTGCTGCCTTGTGAAGGAGCTCAGAGAGCTGGGAAGAGCCCAAGCAACGCAGGGAATGCACCGGCAGATAAAAGTGCCGGGGAACGGTGGGGAAAAGCATCCGAACAGGGGGCCTCGTTTTGTACAGGGACGGTACAAAAAATTGTCCGAAAGAATAGGAATGGAATGGGATTTTACGTATTCCTCGGAGGCCACAATCCAGTGGGAAGGCTGAGAGAAAGAAACAAGGCCTAAAAAGGCAGATGAGCCAAATCTGCCCAAAGCCTCCAATGGCCACATTCCCTGGCATTGCTGAGGACTTCAGCCAAGCTCCAAGCAAAAGGTGAGCCCCTGATTTTGGTGCCAAGGGAAACTCCAAGTTAAGAATGATCCAAATATGAAGCGCTTCTCACAAAACTCAGCTTTGCAAACCTTTCTTTGGGCTAAAAAAGAAAAGATGGGAATGCCCTTGGCAGAAAAGCAGCTGTGAGGCACAGCAGGCTTCAAATGCCTGTCAGCAGGAGCTCCAGGAGAAACGGCTGCTGGCTCCGGGCATCCTGGGCTTTCCAGGCAGGTTTTGTAGCGGATTGCAAGGCAGTTTTCCTGCCTCTGGGGGGTGGCACCTGCATCCCGCTGGAAAGGGAAAATGTGGAGAGAGGGGCAAGCGGGAAGACGGTTGCTGATGTGTGTCCTTGGATCGCAGTTCCTCCCGGTGAGTCTGTGCTGCTGGAAGTTTGAAGGAGATCAGTCCTGGAGTACGTGTGGGTTCACCTGTGGGGTTTGGGAGCGACGCTGGACATGAAATTCCAGGGATGTTCCCTTTGCTGGAGTGAGAAGCAGTGGAAGCACTTTGCTGTCTGCTTCTTCATTGCCTGCGCCTCGGTCCCCTGGGGCTCCAGGTAATCCCCTCTCACCTTTGCTTTTCCAAGGGTCTCTAAATGAGGGCTTGAGCTTTGGTGTAGCTCCCTTTACAGGGAAGATCTGTTCCAGGAAAGGTCTCCTGGTCTGGACCGATGGCGTTGCAGGAAGAGCAGGAAACCCCGCAGCTCCTGTGGCTCCCTCATCCGATTTGCCTGCAGGCAGCAGCAAGGATCATTCCCAAGTGTCATGCCCTGGCTCCGTGACTCGGTGAGGTTGTGTTCCCCCAAAGGCCAGGGGCCGCTTTGTTTTGCGGCTCACGAAAGTCCAGCTCGGTGGTGCTGGGTTTGGTTTTTGTGTGTAATGAAGGCACTAAAAAATTCCCCTCCTTCACTGGCACAGCCCTGGAGTGGGAGCAGATTCCCCTTATCCCGCAGTTATCCCGCTCCTGCCCTGGATCCCTGCGGTGCCGTGTGTTCTCCAAGCTCACAGCACTGCTGGCTCTAAACAAGAAAAACAGTCCCTGTTCCTTCTCTTCTCCGTCCTTGATGTTCCCAGGCCCTGCATCTCCCTGGCTATTCCCTGTGGGAGTCTTCATCTCCATCCCACCTTATCCCGATCAGGTAAGGGTCTGAGATGTGCTTAGCAGCAAATGCATTCCTGTGAAGAAAGCCAAGAGCAAAGAGCATCCAGATGCAGAGAAGTCTTTAGAAAAGCGTTCCAGACGTGCAAATGAGGGATGTGTCTTCCTGCATCTCCTGTTGTTTTTCTCTGTCACGTTTTGGAAGGGTTTCTCTCAGTGATTTCCTGCAGTCCAGGTGCGTCCCTTCTTTTGTCCAAATCCAGTGCCAGAGGATCGAACAACTGACGAGTGGGGCCTGGGATGAAAACGGTTCTCCTAAAATGAGGGAAACAATGCTAGAAGAGAAATGAGCATCCTTTTAATGCCTGGAATAAAAATGCTGGAAAAGGGCACTTTTTATTTGATATGGTGTCATTCTCCTTTTTTTTTCCATAGCTAAAACTCCACGGTGAGCAATCAGAGCAGAAATAGGAAATGCAGGAGTCTTGGATTCCACAGTGGGATTAACTTCCCTTTTCTGCTCTCTTTCAGGACAGGAAAAACCACTGAACTCGCCCCATCTTTGGGACCAAGAGCTTTGGTGCTGGAGTAGGCAAAGCCAGCTAGGGCCCCCCTTGTCCTGCCCATGGTGTGGGTCAGGGACAGGCTCCTCTTCTCCTCTGTGCTGGGATGAACTGCCTAGGGAATGCTATTACTGACAGCCCGGTCCTAGCCCCGGCTACTGGAAATGGGCGGAGGTGAAGAGGCAAGTGCCAGAGTTGCTTGGGGATGATGGAATTGTGGTGTTTGGCTGTGCCCAGAGGGGCAGGTTGGGCATTTCTGTGTGTCTGAGGACCGGTTTGGGTGCTGGGGAGCCCGGGGAGCCGAGCTCTCAGTGCATTCCCAGCTCACCCGGGGGTGGGAGCTGGTGCAGGGCTCTGGTCGGGCTCGGGGCAGGCCCTGGCCCCGGCACAGACACGCTGGGGTGCTTTGGGGCCGCTTGGGGAGCCGTGGGAGGAGAATGAGGGATGGTGCTGGGCAGAGCGATCGGCCTGTGCTCGTGTCAGCGCAGCCGTGCAGGGCACTGGGATCTGGGTAAAACACCGGCTCTCCTGGTGTTCAGGGAAGCAAGGTCTGTATTTATCCATACATATTTATCCCTACATATTTATCCCTACATATTTATCCATGGATTATCCATATATGTTTATCCATATACATTTATCCATATTTTTATCCACGTATTTACCCATGAATTTATCCCTATATTTACCCATGTATTTACCCAGGTATTTTATGAACACTCAAGTGCCATATCCATGTATTTTATGAGCACTTCCAGGGTTGGTGACTCCACCACTGCCCTGGGCAGCTGTTCCAGCGCTGGACAACCCTCCCCATGCTGGGCCAGGAGATGGATTCTGGAAATGCAGACTCTGAGGAGCTGGGGATTAAGGCAGCATTGGATTCCTTTATTCTCCCAGAAGGATAAAGGAGATTTATCCCCAGACGAACCAGAGGTGATCACACTGAGGTCATTAGTGGGATTTCTTCCTTACTCCCACAAATACCCACTGGGGTGACAGAGTTCCCTACAAGGGCGGTGTTGGAAGGAGCTGCTGGAATGTTTTGCTGTTTATTGGGATCCACAGGATGTTTGGTGTCTCTCAGAGCTGTTCCAGGCTTTCCACAGACCCAAACGCTCCTCACACTTCTCCTCAGAGTAGAGAGGTTTCCCAGAGTGCTGGTTTTTAATTTCAGATGCTGGGATAACGACACGGCTTCAGGAGGCAGGAGACTCATTGTGCTGTGCCTCAGTCCAGGCAGGGACAACCCCCAGCTAATAAAAACCTCTTTAAAGCACAAAAAGTCCCATTAAACTGATATTATAAAGGCTGCAAATTGAAGCAGGCCTCAATCAGAAAGCAGCAGAATTTAATTCCCCCCCCTTGCCCATTTGCATGATGATCTCCTTCCTAATTGCCCATCTACGCTTTTCCCACAGAAGTGCTGTCCCGAGGTTGGAGATGGTTCCAGCTTTATGGAGCTTTGATCTTTATCTGGTTTTACTTTTTACAGGGCACAGAACCCGAGAGTGGCAGCTGCTTTCCTCTTGTTCCTCCTGTGGCAGTGAACTGCTCTTCCCGAGGACGGCTGCAGGAATTCTCAGGCAGCATAACGTATGGAATGCCAGGCACGCTACAGAATTCCAGTGGGAGCAGCAGGAACTTCTGTTCTTTACTGGCAGGGCTGTGCCATGAAGGGGAGCTCGGAGATATTGGTCAGCTCAGGGAATGAGCCTGGCTCATGGTAAGGAAATTCACTGTGCAGTTACTTCGGGCCCTTCTCCTCCTTCTCCTCCTTCTCCTCCTTCTCCTCCTTCTCCTCCTTTTCCTCCTTCTCCTCCTTCTCCTCCTTCTCCTCCTTCTCCTCCTTCTCCTCCTTCTCCTCCTCCTTCTCCTTCTCCTTCTCCTTCTCCTTCTCCTTCTCCTTCTCCTTCTCCTTGTCCCTCTCTTCCCAACACCAGTTCCAGACCTCAGTATAATCCATGTTCCCACAGCCTGACCTTGCAGTTTTCCCAGTTTAGCAGCCCCAGCCACACTTGCAGCCTCTCTGTCTGGACTTTGTCTTGCTGAAATCTCCCTTTGTTGATCCTTTGCTGCCTCACCTTTTATCCAGCAATAACGTGCAGTGGGTGGAAGCTTCTCAGAATTCCCTCCCTGTTCCACTGGAAACATTCCCAAGTGGAAGCAGCTGCACTGCCCATCAGCACTTGCCTGCTTTTAGGGGTGGTTGAGGCATGAAGGATGCAACAAATGGAGTTGGCTCCAAGGGGATGAAATGCTCCCCTGAGGCTGCTCAGAGAGCTGGAGCTGAGGAATCCGGGTGGGAATCACTCCAAGAAAAAGGAAGGAAAAGAGAGCAGAGGAACAGGGATGCAATTCCAACCTCTCCAAGGACTGGGATGGGCACATTCACCATCACCATTTAATCTAGACACGATTTCTTCTTTGCCTCTGGCTGCCAGGAGCAGGATGAGCAGTTTAATGAGTTTAAATAGTGAATAGTTTAATTAGCTGGAAGAGACTGGATCAATAGCTGCTTAAACAAACAACTGGATCCCTGTTTCCAAGCTTGGATGTAGTTTTGGAAGGTTCCTGGCAGTTTGGCAGGGATTAGTGATGCTGAGAATGTGCTTTTTTGTGGGTTTGGGGCTTTTACTCCTGTTCACGTGGCTGCTCTTTTTCTTGTTGAGTGGAAAACAGGAGGGAAAGAGCAACGACGGAAGGAATTCCACTCTTGCTGCTTCAAGGGATGGATCAGGAGGGGAACAGGCTGCAGGGAATTTGGAGTGCAAACTGAGATCTCTCCGATATTTTCGGCTCAGTCAGTCCATCAGTGCTTGGTAGCTGTTTAGGCCACGTGCAAGGTGAATGATGGTGCACATGGCAGAGCTGCTGGTGGCTCCTTCCCCTGCCCGGCTGTCAGTCACCCTGCAGGGTGCTGGAGCAGCGTGCCAGAGGCCGTGGATCCTATGGATCCCATGGATCCCAGGGGCGTGATCAGGAGCCTGGGCCTGCTGGCCACTCCTTGCTCTCTCTTACCCTGATTTTTCAGCTCTGCAGCGAATCCAGCTTGAGTTTTTCAACCCCCTAGAAACCCAGGGACCTTTCATGTCTGTTCTCAGATCTGGGATTTAAATCCAGCCCTTATCAAAGCACCCCGTGACCAGGCAGGCCCTGAATCCCAGCAGGGATCTGATAAAGAGGGACCTGACATCCTAAAGAAACCCTTTGAAATCCTGCTGGGATTGATTTGTATCCATAATGGAGCCCCGAGCTCTCTGCCAGGGAGAGATGAAGCTGCTCCTTTGCTTTATTATCCTCAGGCCCATCCCAGCTTTGAGGGAAATTCAGTCCCTCTTCAAGCCCCAAAATCATGGAAAAGCTCCTTTGTATCCTCTCCACAGCCCCTACGTGGATTAATCAACTTTTTATTTGATATGGTGTCATTCTCCTTTTTTTTCCATGGCTAAAACTCCACGGTGAGCAATCAGAGCAGAAATAGGAAATGCAGGAGTCTTGGATTCCACAGTGGGATTAACTTCCCTTTTCTGCTCTCTTTCAGGACAGGAAAAACCACTGAACTCGCCCCATCTTTGGGACCAAGAGCTTTGGTGCTGGAGTAGGCAAAGCCAGCTAGGGCCCCCCTTGTCCTGCCCATGGTGTGGGTCAGGGACAGGCTCCTCTTCTCCTCTGTGCTGGGATGAACTGCCTAGGGAATGCTATTACTGACAGCCCGGTCCTAGCCCCGGCTACTGGAAATGGGCGGAGGTGAAGAGGCAAGTGCCAGAGTTGCTTGGGGATGATGGAATTGTGGTGTTTGGCTGTGCCCAGAGGGGCAGGTTGGGCATTTCTGTGTGTCTGAGGACCGGTTTGGGTGCTGGGGAGCCCGGGGAGCCGAGCTCTCAGTGCATTCCCAGCTCACCCGGGGGTGGGAGCTGGTGCAGGGCTGGGTGACAGCCTCTGGTCGGGCTCGGGGCAGGCCCTGGCCCCGGCACAGACACGCTGGGGTGCTTTGGGGCCGCTTGGGGAGCAATGGGAAGAAAATGAGGGATGGTGCTGGGCAGAGCGATCGGCCTGTGCTCGTGTCAGCGCAGCCGTGCAGGGCACTGGGATCTGGGTAAAACACCGGCTCTCCTGGTGTTCAGGGATGCAAGGTCTGAGGGACCGGATTTACTTGGGGTTTTCCAGGACAGCAGGAAGAAGAGGAAATGTGGTGCCAGAGGTGCGTCCCATCAGGTTGCAGTTCCCTCTTTCCCATTTCCATTTCCTCCTCAGTGCGGGTGTCCCCTGCAGCCCATGAGCACGTGGCCGGTGACAACTCCCTGTCTGTAGAGGGATTCCTTATGGAACAAGGGCAGATGACACTTGTGTGAGGCTTACGACTGTTAGAATTAGACCAGGATGGGTTTAAGGAAAACTAGAATCGTGTGTTAATCTTACTGGTCAATGAACAAATGGAATCCACACTTCTGTAAGAAAAAATAGAGTGTATGGAGCATATAGAAGAAGCTGGTTTTGCCTGCTGCTGCTGCTTGGCTGTATCATGTAACCCCATTCGAACTCTGCCTTCAAGACAGCTGTGAGACCGTGAAATAAAGAACTTAGCAGAACAGCAGCCTCCTCTGCTCTTTCACCCTGGTCCGAGAAGGAGGGGTACCCTGTCAAAGGCTCAACACTTGCCTTTCTGACTTTGTTTCTAAATTTCTACCTTTCTAATTTTGTTTGTTTCTAATTTTTTTGTTTGTTTGTTTCTAACTTTGTTTGTTTTCAACTTTCTCCCTTTAGAAATTTGTTTGTTTCTTGTATTTTACCTCTTTGTTTGTTTCTAAATTTCTGCCGTTGTAACTTTGTTTCTAACTTTCTACTTTTAAAATTTCATTTGTTTTTAACTTTTTACCATTCCTCCCAGCGAGGGCTGTGTGCAGAATACTAAAACCTGTTAAGTTCTTCACTTTTACGTCTATAGGCAAATGCTACTGATTTAGATGTAAATTCATTTTGAAATAAGCCAGCCCTCTCTGTCTACTCTGTCGCATACAGCAATATAAGAAGCTGGGAATAGAGATCCGCAGGTTTTGAGAATAACGAGCCGGCGTTTTTCTGTAGGAAGGAAAGCAGCAAGCGCCTGGCCCCAGGAGCCGAGACGCTCGGGCTGCAGGAGCTGCAGAGCGCCCGGAGCCGGCTTTTCCCTGTGCTCTGTGCCTGCCCCCGGGCTGAGCTGGGCGGCGCTGCTGCCGCCTGGTGGCGAGAGCGCGGCACTGCCGCCCCCGACACGGCGCCCCGGCGCTGCTGCCGCCCGGTGCCGGCTGAGCCGAGAGGGCGGCGGCCTCGGTGGCTGCCGAGCGTGGCAAGGAGCGGGAGCGAGCGGGGCCGGGTCTGTCAGCGGAGGGGAGGGGCGAAGGGCGGTTCGGAGCGCCAAGGGACACGGCCGTGCACGAGCGGGGCCACAGCTATGGAAAGGGCCGGGCGCCGTGCGGGGCGGTGACCGCGGGGAATGACAGCGCGGGGGGCGGCCCGGCGGGGCCGGTTTTGCCGGGCAGCAGAGGCGCGGTCGCAGCGCGACCCGGGCGGGAGGCACCGGGCGGGCACGGTCGGAATAGAGCCGCCCGCGTGTCGCTCTCAAGGAGGCGGCTCGGAAAGGAAGGCGCAGTTCCGCGCTCTCGGGACGGCGTTAAGTGACGTTTTTATTAGAATAGTATAGTATTTATTTTATTTTATTATTTTATTATCTGCCAGGACCTTGCAGAGGGTGGTTTACACTTCCGCCACACTCAAGATGGCGGACGCAGTAGGCCCCCTGCGAGAGGTGTCCCTGCCGATGCCTGCCGCCGGTCGCGGAGCCGTCGGCCGCCTCCGGCGCGGCTGACCCCGCCAGCCGTGTCCTCGCACCGGGAAGCACGGCGGAAAATCGCGCGGAAAGCGCGGGGCCGGCGTCGGAGTCCGGGCCGGATTCAGGCAGCCGACTAGACAGAAGCCCTTGTGAGGGGCGGCGGGGGCCCTAAGTGTACCACACTAAAGATGGCGGCTCGACCGGAAGTGGCTTCTGCCAGCACCCAAGATGGCGGCGAAGGGCGGAAGTGTCGTCACTGCCACACTAAAGATGGCGGTCGTGTGCAGTGTTTTCTGACCTTCTCAATATGGCGGAAGGGAAGGCCCCCCCCCCCCCCCAAGCTGCGTCTATTCGGCTGCCTGAACGCGACGCCGACGCCGACGTCAGCCCAGCGCTTGCGCGCAATTTTCTGAGGCGTTTCCCGCTACGCGGACACCGACTGTGGGGTCAGCGGCGCCTGGGGCAGGCGGGAGCATTCAGGCAGTCGAATAGACGGACCGGGGGGGGGGGGGGTCCTTCCGGCCGCCATCTTGAGAAGGTCGAATAGCCACATCGGTGCCGTATCGGTGACTTCCGCCCTTCTTCGCCAGGAGCGCCAATGGCGGGGAGCCCGGGGAGCAGCGCTGCCGGGCCGGGGGCACCGGGGCGGGTGCTCCGGGCTCGGAGGTGAGCGGGGAACGGGGACAGCCCCGAGCGGACGGTGGGGGCCGCGGGGGATCGGTATTCCGGCCCAGGGATGAGTGTTCCGGCACAGGGGTGGCTGTCCCGGCACAGGGATGCGTTCCTGGACTGTCTAATAATATTATTTAACGATCGTGCAAGGAGATCTGTATAAAAAAATCCTCCGTGGTCATCCTTCTCCCACAGCCCCGCTGTGTTTTCAGGATCTTGGGGGAAGAGTTTGGGTCTGAACAAGGCTCTCGGGCACAGGGTGGGATTCTTGGGGTGCAGGGCCAGGATTTGGACTCGATGCTCCCTGTGGGTCCCTTGCAGCCCAGGAAATGCTGCGATCCTGTGCCTCTGAGGGTGAAATAAAGGGGAGCGGTGGGGTTTGTGCCCGCTGTATTCACGGCCCCGCCGGCTCAGGGCGGGTTAAAGGCGCAGCTGCCCCGAGACAGCGGGACCGGCCGGGGCTGCTCGCTCCCGGTGCTGCCGCCTCGTGGGGAGAGCCCGGCACTGCAGCCCGCGCAGGCGCTGGACCACGGGATGGGCGTGGAACAGCAGCGCAGGGGATGCTGAGGCAGCCCAGGGAATGCTGCGGTCCCAGGGAAGGCTGAGGCGTCCCCTGCCCGGGGCACTCGGCAGCAAAGCCCTGATGTTGAGCAGAAAAAGGAAAGTTCTGGGTTAGTGGGAGGAGGTTTCTGGAATGGAGCTGGGACAGGTGCTGATCCACGCATGGAATCACGGGCTGGTTTGGCTTGGAAGGGACCACCAGGATCATTTACACTCTGTTTGTTGTCTGATTGCACAGCGAAGAACATCCAGAACTGCCACCTCACCCTCACGGACAGCAGGAATGTCTTCCATAGCTCTTGTTTTGGAATGGGAATGGCTGTTGGGAGCTCTGGCAGGACCAGGTAAGAAGAGAAATGGGATCATTGTGGCTGCTGCTGGAGGTGGTTTTCTGCTTTCCGGCTGTTCTTCTCATTGATCCTTTCACAGCAGTGTTCTAGGGCACATTTGAGGGTAATTCCAGGAATTTGAAACCAGATAAAAACTGGTGGGGCAAAAATGTGAACACAATCCATTTCTGGTAGTTCCAAGCTTCTCCCACAACACCGTTCCAGGGGAAAGCTGATAAAAGGGTAAAGATGCAGAGGAACAAGTGCTGTAAAGCCCCCTGGCGCTCTGAGAGAGCAAACCTTCCAGTAGTCCCAGCAGATCTCTTGGAGAAAGTGTGGGATCGCAAGGTTTTCCAGGAAAGCAAAACAAGGGTGGAGATGAGGGAATAGGCTTCCAGTTCTTCCTTTAGCTGAAAGCCTGGGGGAATTGAGAGGGGCCACAAGAACTGTTTGTGTAGGCAAATGGGAGTTTGGGGTCTGAATCTGAGTTTCCCTCTGGGGCATTTTTGAGGGAAAAGCTGAGGTGCTGTTTAAGGGAGAGAATGGACATTTTTGGGGTGGAAAAAGTTGAATCAATATTGTAGAGGAAGTAAAACGCTGGGGGTAAAAGTGGATGCAATGTGGAGGGGACAGATTGAATATTTTGGAGGCAAAATGGGGAACTGAGTAGTGGAGAGATGGGGAACATTTTGGAGGCAACACTTGACAAACTCTCTGGGGTGGAGAACGACCACATTGAGGGAAAAATGAGGTGATGAGCAGTGGGCACGTAGGGAAGGTCGTGGGGGTAAATCTTGAGAAAAGCCCCGTGGTATTCAAGAAATCCTTGGTAGCAGGACTGAGGAATTCAGTGGTGGAAAAATAGGGGAATTTTGCGGGGGTAAAACTTTAAAAGATCTAAGAGTTGAGAGTGTGTGTTTTTAGGTAGAAAGGATGTCTTGTTGAAGTTGGGCGTCTGGATTGTGGCATTTATGGATCCAGAAAGTAGAAGATAAAGGAGACTCCCAAAGCCTCGGTAGCTGTGTTAAGAAATCCGTCCCAGGGAAGAAAGGTACCTAAACCTCCTAGAAGTAGGGACTAATTAGCATGGGAAGGGGAAAACCCACCCCCAGTGGGAGAGAGCACGCCGGGTAAGGGAAGAGAAGGATGCCCTTAAGAAGAAGTAGGGAAGGTGAATTTCTCGGCTTGCTGAAATGTATCAAAAAGTTTGGAATCTGGGTCTGTGTGGAGGCCAGGATTTTCTCAGCCATATGCAGAGCCCAGCACTAGGAATAAAGGAATTCCAGGCTTTACAACGCCAAAAATGCAGTACCAGAGAGTTCTGTTATCCCGAGGACTTGGGGGATACTTGGCAAAAATTTCCGGGGGCCCAGGCTGGACCGAGCTTTTAACGCTCCCCGGATTCACGGGATCGGGGATTCCAGCGTGCCCTGCACGGGTTTTTTCAGGGAAGTCCCAAATCCTTCGTGTGAGCACGAAGCAGAATCCCCTGGGAGCTGTGAAGGCAACAGGATATTTCTTGGGAATTTTGAAGGGTTGGGTGAGTCCTCAGTGTTAGGTTGGAATGAACGCAAATTGTCCGGGAGTTGCTGGTTTGGGGATGGCCGGGTCTGGGTTTGGATTTGTGGGCACCGAGTGTTCCTTGTGTCAGCTTTAGGTCTTCTGGATTGGTAGGAATTGTCAGAGAAAAGAGAAGGCAATTGAAATGCGGAGCTCCATTCCCGGAGAAATGGTCAGGATGGGAGCGGGAAGGCTGTGGAGCTGCTGGGAGCTCGTGGAGAACGAAAGGATCTGAGGCCTGGAGGCAAAAGCTGTGGAACAAAGCCTGAAAAGGGTGTGGGGTGGGGCGGGAGGGGGAGGAGGGCACCGTGGTGGGGGGAAAGAGGGAAAGGATCCCTGCTCCGGGAATCCAGCAGGGACCAGGAGAGGATCATTTTCCATCCACTGCTCTCAGTGGCATCCTAATAAGGACGGTGGAAGGGAAATGATTCGTTTGTTCTTAGGTTTGGAATGAAAGGTGCTCTTGCAGAGGGGACTATTGACCTGTTAAAATTCTGTTGGATACAGGAAAAGAGGGAGGAAGCAAGCAGCTGGGGAATGAAGGGGTGGATTTTTTGGTGGATACAGGGAAAGACACGGGAAGGGGCTCTCAAGTAGAATACACCTCACGGGCAGCACCAGGAGAAGCCTCAAGTGCCCTTTTTTTCCAAGCTCTGACATTCCAGAGGAGTAAGCAGTGGTCAGCCCATCACTTTCTGTATTCCTTGGATGCCCAGTGCTTTGTTGGGAAGAGATAATATTTGGAAATGAACAAATCCGGGGATGTAATTTCCTGATAGTAAAGCCCCAGAGAGCCTGGTTTTGATATCCTTCCAGCACCCAAACGCAGCAGAGGGAATCCTGGCGGAGCTGGAAAACGCTGTCGCTCCGTCGGTGGAATTCCTGGGAACTGGAAAGCAGCAGAAGCAGCAAGAACAGAGTTGGAAGCAGGCTCCAGCCGGGTAAGGCAGACACCAAATCCTTTGGAACTGGGCAGGGGTGGGAAGAATGAATTCTTACATTTGTAGCCCAGGGATTCCTGAGCAGGATCCCGGCAGGGAAGACTGCAGGGATCAGGCTGGGGCCTGATCGCAGCTGGGGGCAGCGAGCCTTGGAATTGGCTGAAGGGAAGAAAGAGGGATCCTTTGAGCACAAGGATCAGGTGTCAAATGCGGAGATGGCATCAGACAATTCCTCGGGAGGGTTTAGTTCCTGGGCCAAATCGATCTGCTGCCTTGTGAAGGAGCTCAGAGACCTGGGAAGAGCCCAAGCAACGCAGGGAATGCACCGGCAGATAAAAGTGCCGGGGAACGGTGGGGAAAAGCATCCGAACAGGGGGCCTCGTTTTGTACAGGGACGGTACAAAAAATTGTCCGAAAGAATAGGAATGGAATGGGATTTTACGTATTCCTCGGAGGCCACAATCCAGTGGGAAGGCTGAGAGAAAGAAACAAGGCCTAAAAAGGCAGATGAGCCAAATCTGCCCAAAGCCTCCAATGGCCACATTCCCTGGCATTGCTGAGGACTTCAGCCAAGCTCCAAGCAAAAGGTGAGCCCCTGATTTTGGTGCCAAGGGAAACTCCAAGTTAAGAATGATCCAAATATGAAGCGCTTCTCACAAAACTCAGCTTTGCAAACCTTTCTTTGGGCTAAAAAAGAAAAGATGGGAATGCCCTTGGCAGAAAAGCAGCTGTGAGGCACAGCAGGCTTCAAATGCCTGTCAGCAGGAGCTCCAGGAGAAACGGCTGCTGGCTCCGGGCATCCTGGGCTTTCCAGGCAGGTTTTGTAGCGGATTGCAAGGCAGTTTTCCTGCCTCTGGGGGGTGGCACCTGCATCCCGCTGGAAAGGGAAAATGTGGAGAGAGGGGCAAGCGGGAAGACGGTTGCTGATGTGTGTCCTTGGATCGCAGTTCCTCCCGGTGAGTCTGTGCTGCTGGAAGTTTGAAGGAGATCAGTCCTGGAGTACGTGTGGGTTCACCTGTGGGGTTTGGGAGCGACGCTGGCCATGAAATTCCAGGGATGTTCCCTTTGCTGGAGTGAGAAGCAGTGGAAGCACTTTGCTGTCTGCTTCTTCATCGCCTGCGCCTCGGTCCCCTGGGGCTCCAGGTAATCCCCTCTCACCTTTGCTTTTCCAAGGGTCTCTAAATGAGGGCTTGAGCTTTGGTGTAGCTCCCTTTACAGGGAAGATCTGTTCCAGGAAAGGTCTCCTGGTCTGGACCGATGGCGTTGCAGGAAGAGCAGGAAACCCCGCAGCTCCTGTGGCTCCCTCATCCGATTTGCCTGCAGGCAGCAGCAAGGATCATTCCCAAGTGTCATGCCCTGGCTCCGTGACTCGGTGAGGTTGTGTTCCCCCAAAGGCCAGGGGCCGCTTTGTTTTGCGGCTCACGAAAGTCCAGCTCGGTGGTGCTGGGTTTGGTTTTTGTGTGTAATGAAGGCACTAAAAAATTCCCCTCCTTCACTGGCACAGCCCTGGAGTGGGAGCAGATTCCCCTTATCCCGCAGTTATCCCGCTCCTGCCCTGGATCCCTGCGGTGCCGTGTGTTCTCCAAGCTCACAGCACTGCTGGCTCTAAACAAGAAAAACAGTCCCTGTTCCTTCTCTTCTCCGTCCTTGATGTTCCCAGGCCCTGCATCTCCCTGGCTATTCCCTGTGGGAGTCTTCATCTCCATCCCACCTTATCCCGATCAGGTAAGGGTCTGAGATGTGTTTAGCAGCAAATGCATTCCTGTGAAGAAAGCCAAGAGCAAAGAGCATCCAGATGCAGAGAAGTCTTTAGAAAAGCGTTCCAGACGTGCAAATGAGGGATGTGTCTTCCTGCATCTCCTGTTGTTTTTCTCTGTCACGTTTTGGAAGGGTTTCTCTCAGTGATTTCCTGCAGTCCAGGTGCGTCCCTTCTTTTGTCCAAATCCAGTGCCAGAGGATCGAACAACTGACGAGTGGGGCCTGGGATGAAAACGGTTCTCCTAAAATGAGGGAAACAATGCTAGAAGAGAAATGAGCATCCTTTTAATGCCTGGAATAAAAATGCTGGAAAAGGGCACTTTTTATTTGATATGGTGTCATTCTCCTTTTTTTTTCCATAGCTAAAACTCCACGGTGAGCAATCAGAGCAGAAATAGGAAATGCAGGAGTCTTGGATTCCACAGTGGGATTAACTTCCCTTTTCTGCTCTCTTTCAGGACAGGAAAAACCACTGAACTCGCCCCATCTTTGGGACCAAGAGCTTTGGTGCTGGAGTAGGCAAAGCCAGCTAGGGCCCCCCTTGTCCTGCCCATGGTGTGGGTCAGGGACAGGCTCCTCTTCTCCTCTGTGCTGGGATGAACTGCCTAGGGAATGCTATTACTGACAGCCCGGTCCTAGCCCCGGCTACTGGAAATGGGCGGAGGTGAAGAGGCAAGTGCCAGAGTTGCTTGGGGATGATGGAATTGTGGTGTTTGGCTGTGCCCAGAGGGGCAGGTTGGGCATTTCTGTGTGTCTGAGGACCGGTTTGGGTGCTGGGGAGCCCGGGGAGCCGAGCTCTCAGTGCATTCCCAGCTCACCCGGGGGTGGGAGCTGGTGCAGGGCTCTGGTCGGGCTCGGGGCAGGCCCTGGCCCCGGCACAGACACGCTGGGGTGCTTTGGGGCCGCTTGGGGAGCCGTGGGAGGAGAATGAGGGATGGTGCTGGGCAGAGCGATCGGCCTGTGCTCGTGTCAGCGCAGCCGTGCAGGGCACTGGGATCTGGGTAAAACACCGGCTCTCCTGGTGTTCAGGGAAGCAAGGTCTGTATTTATCCATACATATTTATCCCTACATATTTATCCCTATATTTATCCATGGATTATCCATATATGTTTATCCATATACATTTATCCATATTTTTATCCACGTATTTACCCATGAATTTATCCCTATATTTACCCATGTATTTACCCAGGTATTTTATGAACACTCAAGTGCCATATCCATGTATTTTATGAGCACTTCCAGGGTTGGTGACTCCACCACTGCCCTGGGCAGCTGTTCCAGCGCTGGACAACCCTCCCCATGCTGGGCCAGGAGATGGATTCTGGAAATGCAGACTCTGAGGAGCTGGGGATTAAGGCAGCATTGGATTCCTTTATTCTCCCAGAAGGATAAAGGAGATTTATCCCCAGACGAACCAGAGGTGATCACACTGAGGTCATTAGTGGGATTTCTTCCTTACTCCCACAAATACCCACTGGGGTGACAGACTTCCCTACAAGGGCGGTGTTGGAAGGAGCTGCTGGAATGTTTTGCTGTTTATTGGGATCCACAGGATGTTTGGTGTCTCTCAGAGCTGTTCCAGGCTTTCCACAGACCCAAACGCTCCTCACACTTCTCCTCAGAGTAGAGAGGTTTCCCAGAGTGCTGGTTTTTAATTTCAGATGCTGGGATAACGACACGGCTTCAGGAGGCAGGAGACTCATTGTGCTGTGCCTCAGTCCAGGCAGGGACAACCCCCAGCTAATAAAAACCTCTTTAAAGCACAAAAAGTCCCATTAAACTGATATTATAAAGGCTGCAAATTGAAGCAGGCCTCAATCAGAAAGCAGCAGAATTTAATTCCCCCCCCTTGCCCATTTGCATGATGATCTCCTTCCTAATTGCCCATCTACGCTTTTCCCACAGAAGTGCTGTCCCGAGGTTGGAGATGGTTCCAGCTTTATGGAGCTTTGATCTTTATCTGGTTTTACTTTTTACAGGGCACAGAACCCGAGAGTGGCAGCTGCTTTCCTCTTGTTCCTCCTGTGGCAGTGAACTGCTCTTCCCGAGGACGGCTGCAGGAATTCTCAGGCAGCATAACGTATGGAATGCCAGGCACGCTACAGAATTCCAGTGGGAGCAGCAGGAACTTCTGTTCTTTACTGGCAGGGCTGTGCCATGAAGGGGAGCTCGGAGATATTGGTCAGCTCAGGGAATGAGCCTGGCTCATGGTAAGGAAATTCACTGTGCAGTTACTTCGGGCCCTTCTCCTCCTTCTCCTCCTTCTCCTCCTTCTCCTCCTTCTCCTCCTTTTCCTCCTTCTCCTCCTTCTCCTCCTTCTCCTCCTTCTCCTCCTTCTCCTCCTTCTCCTCCTCCTTCTCCTTCTCCTTCTCCTTCTCCTTCTCCTTCTCCTTCTCCTTCTCCTTCTCCTTCTCCCTCTCTTCCCAACACCAGTTCCAGACCTCAGTATAATCCATGTTCCCACAGCCTGACCTTGCAGTTTTCCCAGTTTAGCAGCCCCAGCCACACTTGCAGCCTCTCTGTCTGGACTTTGTCTTGCTGAAATCTCCCTTTGTTGATCCTTTGCTGCCTCACCTTTTATCCAGCAATAACGTGCAGTGGGTGGAAGCTTCTCAGAATTCCCTCCCTGTTCCACTGGAAACATTCCCAAGTGGAAGCAGCTGCACTGCCCATCAGCACTTGCCTGCTTTTAGGGGTGGTTGAGGCATGAAGGATGCAACAAATGGAGTTGGCTCCAAGGGGATGAAATGCTCCCCTGAGGCTGCTCAGAGAGCTGGAGCTGAGGAATCCGGGTGGGAATCACTCCAAGAAAAAGGAAGGAAAAGAGAGCAGAGGAACAGGGATGCAATTCCAACCTCTCCAAGGACTGGGATGGGCACATTCACCATCACCATTTAATCTAGACACGATTTCTTCTTTGCCTCTGGCTGCCAGGAGCAGGATGAGCAGTTTAATGAGTTTAAATAGTGAATAGTTTAATTAGCTGGAAGAGACTGGATCAATAGCTGCTTAAACAAACAACTGGATCCCTGTTTCCAAGCTTGGATGTAGTTTTGGAAGGTTCCTGGCAGTTTGGCAGGGATTAGTGATGCTGAGAATGTGCTTTTTTGTGGGTTTGGGGCTTTTACTCCTGTTCACGTGGCTGCTCTTTTTCTTGTTGAGTGGAAAACAGGAGGGAAAGAGCAACGACGGAAGGAATTCCACTCTTGCTGCTTCAAGGGATGGATCAGGAAGGGAACAGGCTGCAGGGAATTTGGAGTGCAAACTGAGATCTCTCCGATATTTTCGGCTCAGTCAGTCCATCAGTGCTTGGTAGCTGTTTAGGCCACGTGCAAGGTGAATGATGGTGCACATGGCAGAGCTGCTGGTGGCTCCTTCCCCTGCCCGGCTGTCAGTCACCCTGCAGGGTGCTGGAGCAGCGTGCCAGAGGCCGTGGATCCTATGGATCCCATGGATCCCAGGGGCGTGATCAGGAGCCTGGGCCTGCTGGCCACTCCTTGCTCTCTCTTACCCTGATTTTTCAGCTCTGCAGCGAATCCAGCTTGAGTTTTTCAACCCCCTAGAAACCCAGGGACCTTTCATGTCTGTTCTCAGATCTGGGATTTAAATCCAGCCCTTATCAAAGCACCCCGTGACCAGGCAGGCCCTGAATCCCAGCAGGGATCTGATAAAGAGGGACCTGACATCCTAAAGAAACCCTTTGAAATCCTGCTGGGATTGATTTGTATCCATAATGGAGCCCCGAGCTCTCTGCCAGGGAGAGATTAAGCTGCTCCTTTGCTTTATTATCCTCAGGCCCATCCCAGCTTTGAGGGAAATTCAGTCCCTCTTCAAGCCCCAAAATCATGGAAAAGCTCCTTTGTATCCTCTCCACAGCCCCTACGTGGATTAATCAACTTTTTATTTGATATGGTGTCATTCTCCTTTTTTTTCCATGGATAAAACTCCACGGTGAGCAATCAGAGCAGAAATAGGAAATGCAGGAGTCTTGGATTCCACAGTGGGATTAACTTCCCTTTTCTGCTCTCTTTCAGGACAGGAAAAACCACTGAACTCGCCCCATCTTTGGGACCAAGAGCTTTGGTGCTGGAGTAGGCAAAGCCAGCTAGGGCCCCCCTTGTCCTGCCCATGGTGTGGGTCAGGGACAGGCTCCTCTTCTCCTCTGTGCTGGGATGAACTGCCTAGGGAATGCTATTACTGACAGCCCGGTCCTAGCCCCGGCTACTGGAAATGGGCGGAGGTGAAGAGGCAAGTGCCAGAGTTGCTTGGGGATGATGGAATTGTGGTGTTTGGCTGTGCCCAGAGGGGCAGGTTGGGCATTTCTGTGTGTCTGAGGACCGGTTTGGGTGCTGGGGAGCCCGGGGAGCCGAGCTCTCAGTGCATTCCCAGCTCACCCGGGGGTGGGAGCTGGTGCAGGGCTGGGTGACAGCCTCTGGTCGGGCTCGGGGCAGGCCCTGGCCCCGGCACAGACACGCTGGGGTGCTTTGGGGCCGCTTGGGGAGCAATGGGAAGAAAATGAGGGATGGTGCTGGGCAGAGCGATCGGCCTGTGCTCGTGTCAGCGCAGCCGTGCAGGGCACTGGGATCTGGGTAAAACACCGGCTCTCCTGGTGTTCAGGGATGCAAGGTCTGAGGGACCGGATTTACTTGGGGTTTTCCAGGACAGCAGGAAGAAGAGGAAATGTGGTGCCAGAGGTGCGTCCCATCAGGTTGCAGTTCCCTCTTTCCCATTTCCATTTCCTCCTCAGTGCGGGTGTCCCCTGCAGCCCATGAGCACGTGGCCGGTGACAACTCCCTGTCTGTAGAGGGATTCCTTATGGAACAAGGGCAGATGACACTTGTGTGAGGCTTACGACTGTTAGAATTAGACCAGGATGGGTTTAAGGAAAACTAGAATCGTGTGTTAATCTTACTGGTCAATGAACAAATGGAATCCACACTTCTGTAAGAAAAAATAGAGTGTATGGAGCATATAGAAGAAGCTGGTTTTGCCTGCTGCTGCTGCTTGGCTGTATCATGTAACCCCATTCGAACTCTGCCTTCAAGACAGCTGTGAGACCGTGAAATAAAGAACTTAGCAGAACAGCAGCCTCCTCTGCTCTTTCACCCTGGTCCGAGAAGGAGGGGTACCCTGTCAAAGGCTCAACACTTGCCTTTCTGACTTTGTTTCTAAATTTCTACCTTTCTAATTTTGTTTGTTTCTAATTTTTTTGTTTGTTTGTTTCTAACTTTGTTTGTTTTCAACTTTCTCCCTTTAGAAATTTGTTTGTTTCTTGTATTTTACCTCTTTGTTTGTTTCTAAATTTCTGCCGTTGTAACTTTGTTTCTAACTTTCTACTTTTAAAATTTCATTTGTTTTTAACTTTTTACCATTCCTCCCAGCGAGGGCTGTGTGCAGAATACTAAAACCTGTTAAGTTCTTCACTTTTACGTCTATAGGCAAATGCTACTGATTTAGATGTAAATTCATTTTGAAATAAGCCAGCCCTCTCTGTCTACTCTGTCGCATACAGCAATATAAGAAGCTGGGAATAGAGATCCGCAGGTTTTGAGAATAACGAGCCGGCGTTTTTCTGTAGGAAGGAAAGCAGCAAGCGCCTGGCCCCAGGAGCCGAGACGCTCGGGCTGCAGGAGCTGCAGAGCGCCCGGAGCCGGCTTTTCCCTGTGCTCTGTGCCTGCCCCCGGGCTGAGCTGGGCGGCGCTGCTGCCGCCTGGTGGCGAGAGCGCGGCACTGCCGCCCCCGACACGGCGGCACTGCCGCCCCCGACACGGCGCCCCGGCGCTGCTGCCGCCCGGTGCCGGCTGAGCCGAGAGGGCGGCGGCCTCGGTGGCTGCCGAGCGTGGCAAGGAGCGGGAGCGAGCGGGGCCGGGTCTGTCAGCGGAGGGGAGGGGCGAAGGGCGGTTCGGAGCGCCAAGGGACACGGCCGTGCACGAGCGGGGCCACAGCTATGGAAAGGGCCGGGCGCCGTGCGGGGCGGTGACCGCGGGGAATGACAGCGCGGGGGGCGGCCCGGCGGGGCCGGTTTTGCCGGGCAGCAGAGGCGCGGTCGCAGCGCGACCCGGGCGGGAGGCACCGGGCGGGCACGGTCGGAATAGAGCCGCCCGCGTGTCGCTCTCAAGGAGGCGGCTCGGAAAGGAAGGCGCAGTTCCGCGCTCTCGGGACGGCGTTAAGTGACGTTTTTATTAGAATAGTATAGTATTTATTTTATTTTATTATTTTATTATCTGCCAGGACCTTGCAGAGGGTGGTTTACACTTCCGCCACACTCAAGATGGCGGACGCAGTAGGCCCCCTGCGAGAGGTGTCCCTGCCGATGCCTGCCGCCGGTCGCGGAGCCGTCGGCCGCCTCCGGCGCGGCTGACCCCGCCAGCCGTGTCCTCGCACCGGGAAGCACGGCGGAAAATCGCGCGGAAAGCGCGGGGCCGGCGTCGGAGTCCGGGCCGGATTCAGGCAGCCGACTAGACAGAAGCCCTTGTGAGGGGCGGCGGGGGCCCTAAGTGTACCACACTAAAGATGGCGGCTCGACCGGAAGTGGCTTCTGCCAGCACCCAAGATGGCGGCGAAGGGCGGAAGTGTCGTCACTGCCACACTAAAGATGGCGGTCGTGTGCAGTGTTTTCTGACCTTCTCAATATGGCGGAAGGGAAGGCCCCCCCCCCCCCCAAGCTGCGTCTATTCGGCTGCCTGAACGCGACGCCGACGCCGACGTCAGCCCAGCGCTTGCGCGCAATTTTCTGAGGCGTTTCCCGCTACGCGGACACCGACTGTGGGGTCAGCGGCGCCTGGGGCAGGCGGGAGCATTCAGGCAGTCGAATAGACGGACCGGGGGGGGGGGGGGGGGGGTCCTTCCGGCCGCCATCTTGAGAAGGTCGAATAGCCACATCGGTGCCGTATCGGTGACTTCCGCCCTTCTTCGCCAGGAGCGCCAATGGCGGGGAGCCCGGGGAGCAGCGCTGCCGGGCCGGGGGCACCGGGGCGGGTGCTCCGGGCTCGGAGGTGAGCGGGGAACGGGGACAGCCCCGAGCGGACGGTGGGGGCCGCGGGGGATCGGTATTCCGGCCCAGGGATGAGTGTTCCGGCACAGGGGTGGCTGTCCCGGCACAGGGATGCGTTCCTGGACTGTCTAATAATATTATTTAACGATCGTGCAAGGAGATCTGTATAAAAAAATCCTCCGTGGTCATCCTTCTCCCACAGCCCCGCTGTGTTTTCAGGATCTTGGGGGAAGAGTTTGGGTCTGAACAAGGCTCTCGGGCACAGGGTGGGATTCTTGGGGTGCAGGGCCAGGATTTGGACTCGATGCTCCCTGTGGGTCCCTTGCAGCCCAGGAAATGCTGCGATCCTGTGCCTCTGAGGGTGAAATAAAGGGGAGCGGTGGGGTTTGTGCCCGCTGTATTCACGGCCCCGCCGGCTCAGGGCGGGTTAAAGGCGCAGCTGCCCCGAGACAGCGGGACCGGCCGGGGCTGCTCGCTCCCGGTGCTGCCGCCTCGTGGGGAGAGCCCGGCACTGCAGCCCGCGCAGGCGCTGGACCACGGGATGGGCGTGGAACAGCAGCGCAGGGGATGCTGAGGCAGCCCAGGGAATGCTGCGGTCCCAGGGAAGGCTGAGGCGTCCCCTGCCCGGGGCACTCGGCAGCAAAGCCCTGATGTTGAGCAGAAAAAGGAAAGTTCTGGGTTAGTGGGAGGAGGTTTCTGGAATGGAGCTGGGACAGGTGCTGATCCACGCATGGAATCACGGGCTGGTTTGGCTTGGAAGGGACCACCAGGATCATTTACACTCTGTTTGTTGTCTGATTGCACAGCGAAGAACATCCAGAACTGCCACCTCACCCTCACGGACAGCAGGAATGTCTTCCATAGCTCTTGTTTTGGAATGGGAATGGCTGTTGGGAGCTCTGGCAGGACCAGGTAAGAAGAGAAATGGGATCATTGTGGCTGCTGCTGGAGGTGGTTTTCTGCTTTCCGGCTGTTCTTCTCATTGATCCTTTCACAGCAGTGTTCTAGGGCACATTTGAGGGTAATTCCAGGAATTTGAAACCAGATAAAAACTGGTGGGGCAAAAATGTGAACACAATCCATTTCTGGTAGTTCCAAGCTTCTCCCACAACACCGTTCCAGGGGAAAGCTGATAAAAGGGTAAAGATGCAGAGGAACAAGTGCTGTAAAGCCCCCTGGCGCTCTGAGAGAGCAAACCTTCCAGTAGTCCCAGCAGATCTCTTGGAGAAAGTGTGGGATCGCAAGGTTTTCCAGGAAAGCAAAACAAGGGTGGAGATGAGGGAATAGGCTTCCAGTTCTTCCTTTAGCTGAAAGCCTGGGGGAATTGAGAGGGGCCACAAGAACTGTTTGTGTAGGCAAATGGGAGTTTGGGGTCTGAATCTGAGTTTCCCTCTGGGGCATTTTTGAGGGAAAAGCTGAGGTGCTGTTTAAGGGAGAGAATGGACATTTTTGGGGTGGAAAAAGTTGAATCAATATTGTAGAGGAAGTAAAACGCTGGGGGTAAAAGTGGATGCAATGTGGAGGGGACAGATTGAATATTTTGGAGGCAAAATGGGGAACTGAGTAGTGGAGAGATGGGGAACATTTTGGAGGCAACACTTGACAAACTCTCTGGGGTGGAGAACGACCACATTGAGGGAAAAATGAGGTGATGAGCAGTGGGCACGTAGGGAAGGTCGTGGGGGTAAATCTTGAGAAAAGCCCCGTGGTATTCAAGAAATCCTTGGTAGCAGGACTGAGGAATTCAGTGGTGGAAAAATAGGGGAATTTTGCGGGGGTAAAACTTTAAAAGATCTAAGAGTTGAGAGTGTGTGTTTTTAGGTAGAAAGGATGTCTTGTTGAAGTTGGGCGTCTGGATTGTGGCATTTATGGATCCAGAAAGTAGAAGATAAAGGAGACTCCCAAAGCCTCGGTAGCTGTGTTAAGAAATCCGTCCCAGGGAAGAAAGGTACCTAAACCTCCTAGAAGTAGGGACTAATTAGCATGGGAAGGGGAAAACCCACCCCCAGTGGGAGAGAGCACGCCGGGTAAGGGAAGAGAAGGATGCCCTTAAGAAGAAGTAGGGAAGGTGAATTTCTCGGCTTGCTGAAATGTATCAAAAAGTTTGGAATCTGGGTCTGTGTGGAGGCCGGGATTTTCTCAGCCATATGCAGAGCCCAGCACTAGGAATAAAGGAATTCCAGGCTTTACAACGCCAAAAATGCAGTACCAGAGAGTTCTGTTATCCCGAGGACTTGGGGGATACTTGGCAAAAATTTCCGGGGGCCCAGGCTGGACCGAGCTTTTAACGCTCCCCAGATTCACGGGATCGGGGATTCCAGCGTGCCCTGCACGGGTTTTTTCAGGGAAGTTCCAAATCCTTCGTGTGAGCACGAAGCAGAATCCCCTGGGAGCTGTGAAGGCAACAGGATATTTCTTGGGAATTTTGAAGGGTTGGGTGAGTCCTCAGTGTTAGGTTGGAATGAACGCAAATTGTCCGGGAGTTGCTGGTTTGGGGATGGCCGGGTCTGGGTTTGGATTTGTGGGCACCGAGTGTTCCTTGTGTCAGCTTTAGGTCTTCTGGATTGGTAGGAATTGTCAGAGAAAAGAGAAGGCAATTGAAATGCGGAGCTCCATTCCCGGAGAAATGGTCAGGATGGGAGCGGGAAGGCTGTGGAGCTGCTGGGAGCTCGTGGAGAACGAAAGGATCTGAGGCCTGGAGGCAAAAGCTGTGGAACAAAGCCTGAAAAGGGTGTGGGGTGGGGCGGGAGGGGGAGGAGGGCACCGTGGTGGGGGGAAAGAGGGAAAGGATCCCTGCTCCGGGAATCCAGCAGGGACCAGGAGAGGATCATTTTCCATCCACTGCTCTCAGTGGCATCCTAATAAGGACGGTGGAAGGGAAATGATTCGTTTGTTCTTAGGTTTGGAATGAAAGGTGCTCTTGCAGAGGGGACTATTGACCTGTTAAAATTCTGTTGGATACAGGAAAAGAGGGAGGAAGCAAGCAGCTGGGGAATGAAGGGGTGGATTTTTTGGTGGATACAGGGAAAGACACGGGAAGGGGCTCTCAAGTAGAATACACCTCACGGGCAGCACCAGGAGAAGCCTCAAGTGCCCTTTTTTTCCAAGCTCTGACATTCCAGAGGAGTAAGCAGTGGTCAGCCCATCACTTTCTGTATTCCTTGGATGCCCAGTGCTTTGTTGGGAAGAGATAATATTTGGAAATGAACAAATCCGGGGATGTAATTTCCTGATAGTAAAGCCCCAGAGAGCCTGGTTTTGATATCCTTCCAGCACCCAAACGCAGCAGAGGGAATCCTGGCGGAGCTGGAAAACGCTGTCGCTCCGTCGGTGGAATTCCTGGGAACTGGAAAGCAGCAGAAGCAGCAAGAACAGAGTTGGAAGCAGGCTCCAGCCGGGTAAGGCAGACACCAAATCCTTTGGAACTGGGCAGGGGTGGGAAGAATGAATTCTTACATTTGTAGCCCAGGGATTCCTGAGCAGGATCCCGGCAGGGAAGACTGCAGGGATCAGGCTGGGGCCTGATCGCAGCTGGGGGCAGCGAGCCTTGGAATTGGCTGAAGGGAAGAAAGAGGGATCCTTTGAGCACAAGGATCAGGTGTCAAATGCGGAGATGGCATCAGACAATTCCTCGGGAGGGTTTAGTTCCTGGGCCAAATCGATCTGCTGCCTTGTGAAGGAGCTCAGAGACCTGGGAAGAGCCCAAGCAACGCAGGGAATGCACCGGCAGATAAAAGTGCCGGGGAACGGTGGGGAAAAGCATCCGAACAGGGGGCCTCGTTTTGTACAGGGACGGTACAAAAAATTGTCCGAAAGAATAGGAATGGAATGGGATTTTACGTATTCCTCGGAGGCCACAATCCAGTGGGAAGGCTGAGAGAAAGAAACAAGGCCTAAAAAGGCAGATGAGCCAAATCTGCCCAAAGCCTCCAATGGCCACATTCCCTGGCATTGCTGAGGACTTCAGCCAAGCTCCAAGCAAAAGGTGAGCCCCTGATTTTGGTGCCAAGGGAAACTCCAAGTTAAGAATAATCCAAATATGAAGCACTTCTCACAAAACTCAGCTTTGCAAACCTTTCTTTGGGCTAAAAAAGAAAAGATGGGAATGCCCTTGGCAGAAAAGCAGCTGTGAGGCACAGCAGGCTTCAAATGCCTGTCAGCAGGAGCTCCAGGAGAAACGGCTGCTGGCTCCGGGCATCCTGGGCTTTCCAGGCAGGTTTTGTAGCGGATTGCAAGGCAGTTTTCCTGCCTCTGGGGGGTGGCACCTGCATCCCGCTGGAAAGGGAAAATGTGGAGAGAGGGGCAAGCGGGAAGACGGTTGCTGATGTGTGTCCTTGGATCGCAGTTCCTCCCGGTGAGTCTGTGCTGCTGGAAGTTTGAAGGAGATCAGTCCTGGAGTACGTGTGGGTTCACCTGTGGGGTTTGGGAGCGACGCTGGCCATGAAATTCCAGGGATGTTCCCTTTGCTGGAGTGAGAAGCAGTGGAAGCACTTTGCTGTCTGCTTCTTCATCGCCTGCGCCTCGGTCCCCTGGGGCTCCAGGTAATCCCCTCTCACCTTTGCTTTTCCAAGGGTCTCTAAATGAGGGCTTGAGCTTTGGTGTAGCTCCCTTTACAGGGAAGATCTGTTCCAGGAAAGGACTCCTGGTCTGGACCGATGGCGTTGCAGGAAGAGCAGGAAACCCCGCAGCTCCTGTGGCTCCCTCATCCGATTTGCCTGCAGGCAGCAGCAAGGATCATTCCCAAGTGTCATGCCCTGGCTCCGTGACTCGGTGAGGTTGTGTTCCCCCAAAGGCCAGGGGCCGCTTTGTTTTGCGGCTCACGAAAGTCCAGCTCGGTGGTGCTGGGTTTGGTTTTTGTGTGTAATGAAGGCACTAAAAAATTCCCCTCCTTCACTGGCACAGCCCTGGAGTGGGAGCAGATTCCCCTTATCCCGCAGTTATCCCGCTCCTGCCCTGGATCCCTGCGGTGCCGTGTGTTCTCCAAGCTCACAGCACTGCTGGCTCGAGACAAGAAAAACAATCCCTGTTCCTTCTCTTCTCCGTCCTTGATGTTCCCAGGCCCTGCATCTCCCTGGCTATTCCCTGTGGGAGTCTTCATCTCCATCCCACCTTATCCCGATCAGGTAAGGGTCTGAGATGTGTTTAGCAGCAAATGCATTCCTGTGAAGAAAGCCAAGAGCAAAGAGCATCCAGATGCAGAGAAGTCTTTAGAAAAGCGTTCCAGACGTGCAAATGAGGGATGTGTCTTCCTGCATCTCCTGTTGTTTTTCTCTGTCACGTTTTGGAAGGGTTTCTCTCAGTGATTTCCTGCAGTCCAGGTGCGTCCCTTCTTTTGTCCAAATCCAGTGCCAGAGGATCGAACAACTGACGAGTGGGGCCTGGGATGAAAACGGTTCTCCTAAAATGAGGGAAACAATGCTAGAAGAGAAATGAGCATCCTTTTAATGCCTGGAATAAAAATGCTGGAAAAGGGCACTTTTTATTTGATATGGTGTCATTCTCCTTTTTTTTTCCATAGCTAAAACTCCACGGTGAGCAATCAGAGCAGAAATAGGAAATGCAGGAGTCTTGGATTCCACAGTGGGATTAACTTCCCTTTTCTGCTCTCTTTCAGGACAGGAAAAACCACTGAACTCGCCCCATCTTTGGGACCAAGAGCTTTGGTGCTGGAGTAGGCAAAGCCAGCTAGGGCCCCCCTTGTCCTGCCCATGGTGTGGGTCAGGGACAGGCTCCTCTTCTCCTCTGTGCTGGGATGAACTGCCTAGGGAATGCTATTACTGACAGCCCGGTCCTAGCCCCGGCTACTGGAAATGGGCGGAGGTGAAGAGGCAAGTGCCAGAGTTGCTTGGGGATGATGGAATTGTGGTGTTTGGCTGTGCCCAGAGGGGCAGGTTGGGCATTTCTGTGTGTCTGAGGACCGGTTTGGGTGCTGGGGAGCCCGGGGAGCCGAGCTCTCAGTGCATTCCCAGCTCACCCGGGGGTGGGAGCTGGTGCAGGGCTCTGGTCGGGCTCGGGGCAGGCCCTGGCCCCGGCACAGACACGCTGGGGTGCTTTGGGGCCGCTTGGGGAGCCGTGGGAGGAGAATGAGGGATGGTGCTGGGCAGAGCGATCGGCCTGTGCTCGTGTCAGCGCAGCCGTGCAGGGCACTGGGATCTGGGTAAAACACCGGCTCTCCTGGTGTTCAGGGAAGCAAGGTCTGTATTTATCCATACATATTTATCCCTACATATTTATCCCTATATTTATCCATATGTTTATCCATGTATTTACCCATGAATTTATCCCTATATTTACCCATGTATTTACCCCTGTATTTTATGAACACTCAAGTGCCATATCCATGTATTTTATGAGCACTTCCAGGGTTGGTGACTCCACCACTGCCCTGGGCAGCTGTTCCAGCGCTGGACAACCCTTCCCATGCTGGGCCAGGAGATGGATTCTGGAAATGCAGACTCCGAGGAGCAGGGGATTAAGGCAGCATTGGATTCCTTTATTCTCCCAGAAGGATAAAGGAGATTTATCCCCAGACGAACCAGAGGTGATCACACTGAGGTCATTAGTGGGATTTCTTCCTTACTCCCACAAATACCCACTGGGGTGACAGAGTTCCCTACAAGGGCGGTGTTGGAAGGAGCTGCTGGAATGTTTTGCTGTTTATTGGGATCCACAGGATGTTTGGTGTCTCTCAGAGCTGTTCCAGGCTTTCCACAGACCCAAACGCTCCTCACACTTCTCCTCAGAGTAGAGAGGTTTCCCAGAGTGCTGGTTTTTAATTTCAGATGCTGGGATAACGACACGGCTTCAGGAGGCAGGAGACTCATTGTGCTGTGCCTCAGTCCAGGCAGGGACAACCCCCAGCTAATAAAAACCTCTTTAAAGCACAAGAAGTCCCATTAAACTGATATTAAAAAGGCTGCAAATTGAAGCAGGCCTCAATCAGAAAGCAGCAGAATTTAATTCCCCCCCTTGCCCATTTGCATGATGATCTCCTTCCTAATTGCCCATCCACGCTTTTCCCACAGAAGTGCTGTCCCGAGGTTGGAGATGGTTCCAGCTTTATGGAGCTTTGATCTTTATCTGGTTTTACTTTTTACAGAGCACAGAACCCAAGAGTGGCAGCTGCTTTCCTCTTGTTCCTCCTGTGGCAGTGAACTGCTCTTCCCGAGGACGGCTGCAGGAATTCTCAGGCAGCATAACGTATGGAATGCCAGGCACGCTACAGAATTCCAGTGGGAGCAGCAGGAACTTCTGTTCTTTACTGGCAGGGCTGTGCCATGAAGGGGAGCTCGGAGATATTGGTCAGCTCAGGGAATGAGCCTGGCTCATGGTAAGGAAATTCACTGTGCAGTTACTTCGGGCCCTTCTCCTCCTTCTCCTCCTTCTCCTCCTTCTCCTCCTTCTCCTCCTTCTCCTCCTTCTCCTCCTTCTCCTCCTTCTCCTCCTTCTCCTCCTTCTCCTCCTTCTCCTCCTTCTCCTCCTTCTCCTCCTTCTCCTCCTTCTCCTCCTTCTCCTCCTTCTCCTCCTCCTCCTCCTCCTCCTTCTCCTTCTCCTTCTCCTTCTCCTTCTCCTTCTCCTTCTCCTTCTCCTTCTCCTTCTCCTTCTCCTTCTCCCTCTCTTCCCAACACCAGTTCCAGACCTCAGTATAATCCATGTTCCCACAGCCTGACCTTGCAGTTTTCCCAGTTTAGCAGCCCCAGCCACACTTGCAGCCTCTCTGTCTGGACTTTGTCTTGCTGAAATCTCTTTTTGTTGATCCTTTGCTGCCTCACCTTTTATCCAGCAATAACGTGCAGTGGGTGGAAGCTTCTCAGAATTCCCTCCCTGTTCCACTGGAAACATTCCCAAGTGGAAGCAGCTGCACTGCCCATCAGCACTTGCCTGCTTTTAGGGGTGGTTGAGGCATGAAGGATGCAACAAATGGAGTTGGCTCCAAGGGGATGAAATGCTCCCCTGAGGCTGCTCAGAGAGCTGGAGCTGAGGAATCCGGGTGGGAATCACTCCAAGAAAAAGGAAGGAAAAGAGAGCAGAGGAACAGGGATGCAATTCCAACCTCTCCAAGGACTGGGATGGGCACATTCACCATCACCATTTAATCTAGACACGATTTCTTCTTTGCCTCTGGCTGCCAGGAGCAGGATGAGCAGTTTAATGAGTTTAAATAGTGAATAGTTTAATTAGCTGGAAGAGACTGGATCAATAGCTGCTTAAACAAACAACTGGATCCCTGTTTCCAAGCTTGGATGTAGTTTTGGAAGGTTCCTGGCAGTTTGGCAGGGATTAGTGATGCTGAGAATGTGCTTTTTTGTGGGTTTGGGGCTTTTACTCCTGTTCACGTGGCTGCTCTTTTTCTTGTTGAGTGGAAAACAGGAGGGAAAGAGCAACGACGGAAGGAATTCCACTCTTGCTGCTTCAAGGGATGGATCAGGAAGGGAACAGGCTGCAGGGAATTTGGAGTGCAAACTGAGATCTCTCCGATATTTTCGGCTCAGTCAGTCCATCAGTGCTTGGTAGCTGTTTAGGCCACGTGCAAGGTGAATGATGGTGCACATGGCAGAGCTGCTGGTGGCTCCTTCCCCTGCCCGGCTGTCAGTCACCCTGCAGGGTGCTGGAGCAGCGTGCCAGAGGCCGTGGATCCTATGGATCCCATGGATCCCAGGGGCGTGATCAGGAGCCTGGGCCTGCTGGCCACTCCTTGCTCTCTCTTACCCTGATTTTTCAGCTCTGCAGCGAATCCAGCTTGAGTTTTTCAACCCCCTAGAAACCCAGGGACCTTTCATGTCTGTTCTCAGATCTGGGATTTAAATCCAGCCCTTATCAAAGCACCCCGTGACCAGGCAGGCCCTGAATCCCAGCAGGGATCTGATAAAGAGGGACCTGACATCCTAAAGAAACCCTTTGAAATCCTGCTGGGATTGATTTGTATCCATAATGGAGCCCCGAGCTCTCTGCCAGGGAGAGATGAAGCTGCTCCTTTGCTTTATTATCCTCAGGCCCATCCCAGCTTTGAGGGAAATTCAGTCCCTCTTCAAGCCCCAAAATCATGGAAAAGCTCCTTTGTATCCTCTCCACAGCCCCTACGTGGATTAATCAACTTTTTATTTGATATGGTGTCATTCTCCTTTTTTTTCCATGGATAAAACTCCACGGTGAGCAATCAGAGCAGAAATAGGAAATGCAGGAGTCTTGGATTCCACAGTGGGATTAACTTCCCTTTTCTGCTCTCTTTCAGGACAGGAAAAACCACTGAACTCGCCCCATCTTTGGGACCAAGAGCTTTGGTGCTGGAGTAGGCAAAGCCAGCTAGGGCCCCCCTTGTCCTGCCCATGGTGTGGGTCAGGGACAGGCTCCTCTTCTCCTCTGTGCTGGGATGAACTGCCTAGGGAATGCTATTACTGACAGCCCGGTCCTAGCCCCGGCTACTGGAAATGGGCGGAGGTGAAGAGGCAAGTGCCAGAGTTGCTTGGGGATGATGGAATTGTGGTGTTTGGCTGTGCCCAGAGGGGCAGGTTGGGCATTTCTGTGTGTCTGAGGACCGGTTTGGGTGCTGGGGAGCCCGGGGAGCCGAGCTCTCAGTGCATTCCCAGCTCACCCGGGGGTGGGAGCTGGTGCAGGGCTGGGTGACAGCCTCTGGTCGGGCTCGGGGCAGGCCCTGGCCCCGGCACAGACACGCTGGGGTGCTTTGGGGCCGCTTGGGGAGCAATGGGAAGAAAATGAGGGATGGTGCTGGGCAGAGCGATCGGCCTGTGCTCGTGTCAGCGCAGCCGTGCAGGGCACTGGGATCTGGGTAAAACACCGGCTCTCCTGGTGTTCAGGGATGCAAGGTCTGAGGGACCGGATTTACTTGGGGTTTTCCAGGACAGCAGGAAGAAGAGGAAATGTGGTGCCAGAGGTGCGTCCCATCAGGTTGCAGTTCCCTCTTTCCCATTTCCATTTCCTCCTCAGTGCGGGTGTCCCCTGCAGCCCATGAGCACGTGGCCGGTGACAACTCCCTGTCTGTGGAGGGATTCCTTATGGAACAAGGGCAGATGACACTTGTGTGAGGCTTACGACTGTTAGAATTAGACCAGGATGGGTTTAAGGAAAACTAGAATCGTGTGTTAATCTTACTGGTCAATGAACAAATGGAATCCACACTTCTGTAAGAAAAAATAGAGTGTATGGAGCATATAGAAGAAGCTGGTTTTGCCTGCTGCTGCTGCTTGGCTGTATCATGTAACCCCATTCGAACTCTGCCTTCAAGACAGCTGTGAGACCGTGAAATAAAGAACTTAGCAGAACAGCAGCCTCCTCTGCTCTTTCACCCTGGTCCGAGAAGGAGGGGTACCCTGTCAAAGGCTCAACACTTGCCTTTCTGACTTTGTTTCTAAATTTCTACCTTTCTAATTTTGTTTGTTTCTAATTTTTTTGTTTGTTTGTTTCTAACTTTGTTTGTTTTCAACTTTCTCCCTTTAGAAATTTGTTTGTTTCTTGTATTTTACCTCTTTGTTTGTTTCTAAATTTCTGCCGTTGTAACTTTGTTTCTAACTTTCTACTTTTAAAATTTCATTTGTTTTTAACTTTTTACCATTCCTCCCAGCGAGGGCTGTGTGCAGAATACTAAAACCTGTTAAGTTCTTCACTTTTACGTCTATAGGCAAATGCTACTGATTTAGATGTAAATTCATTTTGAAATAAGCCAGCCCTCTCTGTCTACTCTGTCGCATACAGCAATATAAGAAGCTGGGAATAGAGATCCGCAGGTTTTGAGAATAACGAGCCGGCGTTTTTCTGTAGGAAGGAAAGCAGCAAGCGCCTGGCCCCAGGAGCCGAGACGCTCGGGCTGCAGGAGCTGCAGAGCGCCCGGAGCCGGCTTTTCCCTGTGCTCTGTGCCTGCCCCCGGGCTGAGCTGGGCGGCGCTGCTGCCGCCTGGTGGCGAGAGCGCGGCACTGCCGCCCCCGACACGGCGCCCCGGCGCTGCTGCCGCCCGGTGCCGGCTGAGCCGAGAGGGCGGCGGCCTCGGTGGCTGCCGAGCGTGGCAAGGAGCGGGAGCGAGCGGGGCCGGGTCTGTCAGCGGAGGGGAGGGGCGAAGGGCGGTTCGGAGCGCCAAGGGACACGGCCGTGCACGAGCGGGGCCACAGCTATGGAAAGGGCCGGGCGCCGTGCGGGGCGGTGACCGCGGGGAATGACAGCGCGGGGGGCGGCCCGGCGGGGCCGGTTTTGCCGGGCAGCAGAGGCGCGGTCGCAGCGCGACCCGGGCGGGAGGCACCGGGCGGGCACGGTCGGAATAGAGCCGCCCGCGTGTCGCTCTCAAGGAGGCGGCTCGGAAAGGAAGGCGCAGTTCCGCGCTCTCGGGACGGCGTTAAGTGACGTTTTTATTAGAATATTATAGTATTTATTTTATTTTATTATTTTATTATCTGCCAGGACCTTGCAGAGGGTGGTTTACACTTCCGCCACACTCAAGATGGCGGACGCAGTAGGCCCCCTGCGAGAGGTGTCCCTGCCGATGCCTGCCGCCGGTCGCGGAGCCGTCGGCCGCCTCCGGCGCGGCTGACCCCGCCAGCCGTGTCCTCGCACCGGGAAGCACGGCGGAAAATCGCGCGGAAAGCGCGGGGCCGGCGTCGGAGTCCGGGCCGGATTCAGGCAGCCGACTAGACAGAAGCCCTTGTGAGGGGCGGCGGGGGCCCTAAGTGTACCACACTAAAGATGGCGGCTCGACCGGAAGTGGCTTCTGCCAGCACCCAAGATGGCGGCGAAGGGCGGAAGTGTCGTCGCTGCCACACTAAAGATGGCGGTCGTGTGCAGTGTTTTCTGACCTTCTCAATATGGCGGCAGGGAAGGCCCCCCCCCCCCAAGCTGCGTCTATTCGGCTGCCTGAACGCGACGCCGACGCCGACGTCAGCCCAGCGCTTGCGCGCAATTTTCTGAGGCGTTCCCCGCTACGCGGACACCGACTGTGGGGTCAGCGGCGCCTGGGGCAGGCGGGAGCATTCAGGCAGTCGAATAGACGGACCGGGGGGGGGGGGGGGGGGGTCCTTCCGGCCGCCATCTTGAGAAGGTCGAATAGCCACATCGGTGCCGTATCGGTGACTTCCGCCCTTCTTCGCCAGGAGCGCCAATGGCGGGGAGCCCGGGGAGCAGCGCTGCCGGGCCGGGGGCACCGGGGCGGGTGCTCCGGGCTCGGAGGTGAGCGGGGAACGGGGACAGCCCCGAGCGGACGGTGGGGGCCGCGGGGGATCGGTATTCCGGCCCAGGGATGAGTGTTCCGGCACAGGGGTGGCTGTCCCGGCACAGGGATGCGTTCATGGACTGTCTAATAATATTATTTAACGATCGTGCAAGGAGATCTGTATAAAAAAATCCTCCGTGGTCATCCTTCTCCCACAGCCCCGCTGTGTTTTCAGGATCTTGGGGGAAGAGTTTGGGTCTGAACAAGGCTCTCGGGCACAGGGTGGGATTCTTGGGGTGCAGGGCCAGGATTTGGACTCGATGCTCCCTGTGGGTCCCTTGCAGCCCAGGAAATGCTGCGATCCTGTGCCTCTGAGGGTGAAATAAAGGGGAGCGGTGGGGTTTGTGCCCGCTGTATTCACGGCCCCGCCGGCTCAGGGCGGGTTAAAGGCGCAGCTGCCCCGAGACAGCGGGACCGGCCGGGGCTGCTCGCTCCCGGTGCTGCCGCCTCGTGGGGAGAGCCCGGCACTGCAGCCCGCGCAGGCGCTGGACCACGGGATGGGCGTGGAACAGCAGCGCAGGGGATGCTGAGGCAGCCCAGGGAATGCTGCGGTCCCAGGGAAGGCTGAGGCGTCCCCTGCCCGGGGCACTCGGCAGCAAAGCCCTGATGTTGAGCAGAAAAAGGAAAGTTCTGGGTTAGTGGGAGGAGGTTTCTGGAATGGAGCTGGGACAGGTGCTGATCCACGCATGGAATCACGGGCTGGTTTGGCGTGGAAGGGACCACCAGGATCATTTACACTCTGTTTGTTGTCTGATTGCACAGCGAAGAACATCCAGAACTGCCACCTCACCCTCACGGACAGCAGGAATGTCTTCCATAGCTCTTGTTTTGGAATGGGAATGGCTGTTGGGAGCTCTGGCAGGACCAGGTAAGAAGAGAAATGGGATCATTGTGGCTGCTGCTGGAGGTGGTTTTCTGCTTTCCGGCTGTTCTTCTCATTGATCCTTTCACAGCAGTGTTCTAGGGCACATTTGAGGGTAATTCCAGGAATTTGAAACCAGATAAAAACTGGTGGGGCAAAAATGTGAACACAATCCATTTCTGGTAGTTCCAAGCTTCTCCCACAACACCGTTCCAGGGGAAAGCTGATAAAAGGGTAAAGATGCAGAGGAACAAGTGCTGTAAAGCCCCCTGGCGCTCTGAGAGAGCAAACCTTCCAGTAGTCCCAGCAGATCTCTTGGAGAAAGTGTGGGATCGCAAGGTTTTCCAGGAAAGCAAAACAAGGGTGGAGATGAGGGAATAGGCTTCCAGTTCTTCCTTTAGCTGAAAGCCTGGGGGAATTGAGAGGGGCCACAAGAACTGTTTGTGTAGGCAAATGGGAGTTTGGGGTCTGAATCTGAGTTTCCCTCTGGGGCATTTTTGAGGGAAAAGCTGAGGTGCTGTTTAAGGGAGAGAATGGACATTTTTGGGGTGGAAAAAGTTGAATCAATATTGTAGAGGAAGTAAAACGCTGGGGGTAAAAGTGGATGCAATGTGGAGGGGACAGATTGAATATTTTGGAGGCAAAATGGGGAACTGAGTAGTGGAGAGATGGGGAACATTTTGGAGGCAACACTTGACAAACTCTCTGGGGTGGAGAACGACCACATTGAGGGAAAAATGAGGTGATGAGCAGTGGGCACGTAGGGAAGGTCGTGGGGGTAAATCTTGAGAAAAGCCCCGTGGTATTCAAGAAATCCTTGGTAGCAGGACTGAGGAATTCAGTGGTGGAAAAATAGGGGGAATTTTGCGGGGGTAAAACTTTAAAAGATCTAAGAGTTGAGAGTGTGTGTTTTTAGGTAGAAAGGATGTCTTGTTGAAGTTGGGCGTCTGGATTGTGGCATTTATGGATCCAGAAAGTAGAAGATAAAGGAGACTCCCAAAGCCTCGGTAGCTGTGTTAAGAAATCCGTCCCAGGGAAGAAAGGTACCTAAACCTCCTAGAAGTAGGGACTAATTAGCATGGGAAGGGGAAAACCCACCCCCAGTGGGAGAGAGCACGCCGGGTAAGGGAAGAGAAGGATGCCCTTAAGAAGAAGTAGGGAAGGTGAATTTCTCGGCTTGCTGAAATGTATCAAAAAGTTTGGAATCTGGGTCTGTGTGGAGGCCGGGATTTTCTCAGCCATATGCAGAGCCCAGCACTAGGAATAAAGGAATTCCAGGCTTTACAACGCCAAAAATGCAGTACCAGAGAGTTCTGTTATCCCGAGGACTTGGGGGATACTTGGCAAAAATTTCCGGGGGCCCAGGCTGGACCGAGCTTTTAACGCTCCCCGGATTCACGGGATCGGGGATTCCAGCGTGCCCTGCACGGGTTTTTTCAGGGAAGTCCCAAATCCTTCGTGTGAGCACGAAGCAGAATCCCCTGGGAGCTGTGAAGGCAACAGGATATTTCTTGGGAATTTTGAAGGGTTGGGTGAGTCCTCAGTGTTAGGTTGGAATGAACGCAAATTGTCCGGGAGTTGCTGGTTTGGGGATGGCCGGGTCTGGGTTTGGATTTGTGGGCACCGAGTGTTCCTTGTGTCAGCTTTAGGTCTTCTGGATTGGTAGGAATTGTCAGAGAAAAGAGAAGGCAATTGAAATGCGGAGCTCCATTCCCGGAGAAATGGTCAGGATGGGAGCGGGAAGGCTGTGGAGCTGCTGGGAGCTCGTGGAGAACGAAAGGATCTGAGGCCTGGAGGCAAAAGCTGTGGAACAAAGCCTGAAAAGGGTGTGGGGTGGGGCGGGAGGGGGAGGAGGGCACCGTGGTGGGGGGAAAGAGGGAAAGGATCCCTGCTCCGGGAATCCAGCAGGGACCAGGAGAGGATCATTTTCCATCCACTGCTCTCAGTGGCATCCTAATAAGGACGGTGGAAGGGAAATGATTCGTTTGTTCTTAGGTTTGGAATGAAAGGTGCTCTTGCAGAGGGGACTATTGACCTGTTAAAATTCTGTTGGATACAGGAAAAGAGGGAGGAAGCAAGCAGCTGGGGAATGAACGGGTGGATTTTTTGGTGGATACAGGGAAAGACACGGGAAGGGGCTCTCAAGTAAAATACACCTCACGGGCAGCACCAGGAGAAGCCTCAAGTGCCCTTTTTTTCCAAGCTCTGACATTCCAGAGGAGTAAGCAGTGGTCAGCCCATCACTTTCTGTATTCCTTGGATGCCCAGTGCTTTGTTGGGAAGAGATAATATTTGGAAATGAACAAATCCGGGGATGTAATTTCCTGATAGTAAAGCCCCAGAGAGCCTGGTTTTGATATCCTTCCAGCACCCAAACGCAGCAGAGGGAATCCTGGCGGAGCTGGAAAACGCTGTCGCTCTGTCGGTGGAATTCCTGGGAACTGGAAAGCAGCAGAAGCAGCAAGAACAGAGTTGGAAGCAGGCTCCAGCCGGGTAAGGCAGACACCAAATCCTTTGGAACTGGGCAGGGGTGGGAAGAATGAATTCTTACATTTGTAGCCCAGGGATTCCTGAGCAGGATCCCGGCAGGGAAGACTGCAGGGATCAGGCTGGGGCCTGATCGCAGCTGGGGGCAGCGAGCCTTGGAATTGGCTGAAGGGAAGAAAGAGGGATCCTTTGAGCACAAGGATCAGGTGTCAAATGCGGAGATGGCATCAGACAATTCCTCGGGAGGGTTTAGTTCCTGGGCCAAATCGATCTGCTGCCTTGTGAAGGAGCTCAGAGACCTGGGAAGAGCCCAAGCAACGCAGGGAATGCACCGGCAGATAAAAGTGCCGGGGAACGGTGGGGAAAAGCATCCGAACAGGGGGCCTCGTTTTGTACAGGGACGGTACAAAAAATTGTCCGAAAGAATAGGAATGGAATGGGATTTTACGTATTCCTCGGAGGCCACAATCCAGTGGGAAGGCTGAGAGAAAGAAACAAGGCCTAAAAAGGCAGATGAGCCAAATCTGCCCAAAGCCTCCAATGGCCACATTCCCTGGCATTGCTGAGGACTTCAGCCAAGCTCCAAGCAAAAGGTGAGCCCCTGATTTTGGTGCCAAGGGAAACTCCAAGTTAAGAATGATCCAAATATGAAGCGCTTCTCACAAAACTCAGCTTTGCAAACCTTTCTTTGGGCTAAAAAAGAAAAGATGGGAATGCCCTTGGCAGAAAAGCAGCTGTGAGGCACAGCAGGCTTCAAATGCCTGTCAGCAGGAGCTCCAGGAGAAACGGCTGCTGGCTCCGGGCATCCTGGGCTTTCCAGGCAGGTTTTGTAGCGGATTGCAAGGCAGTTTTCCTGCCTCTGGGGGGTGGCACCTGCATCCCGCTGGAAAGGGAAAATGTGGAGAGAGGGGCAAGCGGGAAGACGGTTGCTGATGTGTGTCCTTGGATCGCAGTTCCTCCCGGTGAGTCTGTGCTGCTGGAAGTTTGAAGGAGATCAGTCCTGGAGTACGTGTGGGTTCACCTGTGGGGTTTGGGAGCGACGCTGGCCATGAAATTCCAGGGATGTTCCCTTTGCTGGAGTGAGAAGCAGTGGAAGCACTTTGCTGTCTGCTTCTTCATCGCCTGCGCCTCGGTCCCCTGGGGCTCCAGGTAATCCCCTCTCACCTTTGCTTTTCCAAGGGTCTCTAAATGAGGGCTTGAGCTTTGGTGTAGCTCCCTTTACAGGGAAGATCTGTTCCAGGAAAGGTCTCCTGGTCTGGACCGATGGCGTTGCAGGAAGAGCAGGAAACCCCGCAGCTCCTGTGGCTCCCTCATCCGATTTGCCTGCAGGCAGCAGCAAGGATCATTCCCAAGTGTCATGCCCTGGCTCCGTGACTCGGTGAGGTTGTGTTCCCCCAAAGGCCAGGGGCCGCTTTGTTTTGCGGCTCACGAAAGTCCAGCTCGGTGGTGCTGGGTTTGGTTTTTGTGTGTAATGAAGGCACTAAAAAATTCCCCTCCTTCACTGGCACAGCCCTGGAGTGGGAGCAGATTCCCCTTATCCCGCAGTTATCCCGCTCCTGCCCTGGATCCCTGCGGTGCCGTGTGTTCTCCAAGCTCACAGCACTGCTGGCTCGAGACAAGAAAAACAATCCCTGTTCCTTCTCTTCTCCGTCCTTGATGTTCCCAGGCCCTGCATCTCCCTGGCTATTCCCTGTGGGAGTCTTCATCTCCATCCCACCTTATCCCGATCAGGTAAGGGTCTGAGATGTGTTTAGCAGCAAATGCATTCCTGTGAAGAAAGCCAAGAGCAAAGAGCATCCAGATGCAGAGAAGTCTTTAGAAAAGCGTTCCAGACGTGCAAATGAGGGATGTGTCTTCCTGCATCTCCTGTTGTTTTTCTCTGTCACGTTTTGGAAGGGTTTCTCTCAGTGATTTCCTGCAGTCCAGGTGCGTCCCTTCTTTTGTCCAAATCCAGTGCCAGAGGATCGAACAACTGACGAGTGGGGCCTGGGATGAAAACGGTTCTCCTAAAATGAGGGAAACAATGCTAGAAGAGAAATGAGCATCCTTTTAATGCCTGGAATAAAAATGCTGGAAAAGGGCACTTTTTATTTGATATGGTGTCATTCTCCTTTTTTTTTCCATAGCTAAAACTCCACGGTGAGCAATCAGAGCAGAAATAGGAAATGCAGGAGTCTTGGATTCCACAGTGGGATTAACTTCCCTTTTCTGCTCTCTTTCAGGACAGGAAAAACCACTGAACTCGCCCCATCTTTGGGACCAAGAGCTTTGGTGCTGGAGTAGGCAAAGCCAGCTAGGGCCCCCCTTGTCCTGCCCATGGTGTGGGTCAGGGACAGGCTCCTCTTCTCCTCTGTGCTGGGATGAACTGCCTAGGGAATGCTATTACTGACAGCCCGGTCCTAGCCCCGGCTACTGGAAATGGGCGGAGGTGAAGAGGCAAGTGCCAGAGTTGCTTGGGGATGATGGAATTGTGGTGTTTGGCTGTGCCCAGAGGGGCAGGTTGGGCATTTCTGTGTGTCTGAGGACCGGTTTGGGTGCTGGGGAGCCCGGGGAGCCGAGCTCTCAGTGCATTCCCAGCTCACCCGGGGGTGGGAGCTGGTGCAGGGCTCTGGTCGGGCTCGGGGCAGGCCCTGGCCCCGGCACAGACACGCTGGGGTGCTTTGGGGCCGCTTGGGGAGCCGTGGGAGGAGAATGAGGGATGGTGCTGGGCAGAGCGATCGGCCTGTGCTCGTGTCAGCGCAGCCGTGCAGGGCACTGGGATCTGGGTAAAACACCGGCTCTCCTGGTGTTCAGGGAAGCAAGGTCTGTATTTATCCATACATATTTATCCCTACATATTTATCCCTATATTTATCCATATGTTTATCCATGTATTTACCCATGAATTTATCCCTATATTTACCCATGTATTTACCCCTGTATTTTATGAACACTCAAGTGCCATATCCATGTATTTTATGAGCACTTCCAGGGTTGGTGACTCCACCACTGCCCTGGGCAGCTGTTCCAGCGCTGGACAACCCTTCCCATGCTGGGCCAGGAGATGGATTCTGGAAATGCAGACTCCGAGGAGCAGGGGATTAAGGCAGCATTGGATTCCTTTATTCTCCCAGAAGGATAAAGGAGATTTATCCCCAGACGAACCAGAGGTGATCACACTGAGGTCATTAGTGGGATTTCTTCCTTACTCCCACAAATACCCACTGGGGTGACAGAGTTCCCTACAAGGGCGGTGTTGGAAGGAGCTGCTGGAATGTTTTGCTGTTTATTGGGATCCACAGGATGTTTGGTGTCTCTCAGAGCTGTTCCAGGCTTTCCACAGACCCAAACGCTCCTCACACTTCTCCTCAGAGTAGAGAGGTTTCCCAGAGTGCTGGTTTTTAATTTCAGATGCTGGGATAACGACACGGCTTCAGGAGGCAGGAGACTCATTGTGCTGTGCCTCAGTCCAGGCAGGGACAACCCCCAGCTAATAAAAACCTCTTTAAAGCACAAGAAGTCCCATTAAACTGATATTATAAAGGCTGCAAATTGAAGCAGGCCTCAATCAGAAAGCAGCAGAATTTAATTCCCCCCCTTGCCCATTTGCATGATGATCTCCTTCCTAATTGCCCATCCACGCTTTTCCCACAGAAGTGCTGTCCCGAGGTTGGAGATGGTTCCAGCTTTATGGAGCTTTGATCTTTATCTGGTTTTACTTTTTACAGAGCACAGAACCCGAGAGTGGCAGCTGCTTTCCTCTTGTTCCTCCTGTGGCAGTGAACTGCTCTTCCCGAGGACGGCTGCAGGAATTCTCAGGCAGCATAACGTATGGAATGCCAGGCACGCTACAGAATTCCAGTGGGAGCAGCAGGAACTTCTGTTCTTTACTGGCAGGGCTGTGCCATGAAGGGGAGCTCGGAGATATTGGTCAGCTCAGGGAATGAGCCTGGCTCATGGTAAGGAAATTCACTGTGCAGTTACTTCGGGCCCTTCTCCTCCTTCTCCTCCTTCTCCTCCTTCTCCTCCTTCTCCTTCTTCTCCTCCTTCTCCTCCTTCTCCTCCTTATCCTCCTTCTCCTCCTTCTCCTCCTTCTCCTCCTTCTCCTCCTCCTCCTCCTTCTCCTTCTCCTTCTCCTTCTCCTTCTCCTTCTCCTTCTCCTTCTCCTTCTCCTTCTCCTTCTCCTTCTCCTTCTCCTTCTCCTTCTCCTTCTCCTTCTCCCTCTCTTCCCAACACCAGTTCCAGACCTCAGTATAATCCATGTTCCCACAGCCTGACCTTGCAGTTTTCCCAGTTTAGCAGCCCCAGCCACACTTGCAGCCTCTCTGTCTGGACTTTGTCTTGCTGAAATCTCTTTTTGTTGATCCTTTGCTGCCTCACCTTTTATCCAGCAATAACGTGCAGTGGGTGGAAGCTTCTCAGAATTCCCTCCCTGTTCCACTGGAAACATTCCCAAGTGGAAGCAGCTGCACTGCCCATCAGCACTTGCCTGCTTTTAGGGGTGGTTGAGGCATGAAGGATGCAACAAATGGAGTTGGCTCCAAGGGGATGAAATGCTCCCCTGAGGCTGCTCAGAGAGCTGGAGCTGAGGAATCCGGGTGGGAATCACTCCAAGAAAAAGGAAGGAAAAGAGAGCAGAGGAACAGGGATGCAATTCCAACCTCTCCAAGGACTGGGATGGGCACATTCACCATCACCATTTAATCTAGACACGATTTCTTCTTTGCCTCTGGCTGCCAGGAGCAGGATGAGCAGTTTAATGAGTTTAAATAGTGAATAGTTTAATTAGCTGGAAGAGACTGGATCAATAGCTGCTTAAACAAACAACTGGATCCCTGTTTCCAAGCTTGGATGTAGTTTTGGAAGGTTCCTGGCAGTTTGGCAGGGATTAGTGATGCTGAGAATGTGCTTTTTTGTGGGTTTGGGGCTTTTACTCCTGTTCACGTGGCTGCTCTTTTTCTTGTTGAGTGGAAAACAGGAGGGAAAGAGCAACGACGGAAGGAATTCCACTCTTGCTGCTTCAAGGGATGGATCAGGAAGGGAACAGGCTGCAGGGAATTTGGAGTGCAAACTGAGATCTCTCCGATATTTTCGGCTCAGTCAGTCCATCAGTGCTTGGTAGCTGTTTAGGCCACGTGCAAGGTGAATGATGGTGCACATGGCAGAGCTGCTGGTGGCTCCTTCCCCTGCCCGGCTGTCAGTCACCCTGCAGGGTGCTGGAGCAGCGTGCCAGAGGCCGTGGATCCTATGGATCCCATGGATCCCAGGGGCGTGATCAGGAGCCTGGGCCTGCTGGCCACTCCTTGCTCTCTCTTACCCTGATTTTTCAGCTCTGCAGCGAATCCAGCTTGAGTTTTTCAACCCCCTAGAAACCCAGGGACCTTTCATGTCTGTTCTCAGATCTGGGATTTAAATCCAGCCCTTATCAAAGCACCCCGTGACCAGGCAGGCCCTGAATCCCAGCAGGGATCTGATAAAGAGGGACCTGACATCCTAAAGAAACCCTTTGAAATCCTGCTGGGATTGATTTGTATCCATAATGGAGCCCCGAGCTCTCTGCCAGGGAGAGATGAAGCTGCTCCTTTGCTTTATTATCCTCAGGCCCATCCCAGCTTTGAGGGAAATTCAGTCCCTCTTCAAGCCCCAAAATCATGGAAAAGCTCCTTTGTATCCTCTCCACAGCCCCTACGTGGATTAATCAACTTTTTATTTGATATGGTGTCATTCTCCTTTTTTTTCCATGGATAAAACTCCACGGTGAGCAATCAGAGCAGAAATAGGAAATGCAGGAGTCTTGGATTCCACAGTGGGATTAACTTCCCTTTTCTGCTCTCTTTCAGGACAGGAAAAACCACTGAACTCGCCCCATCTTTGGGACCAAGAGCTTTGGTGCTGGAGTAGGCAAAGCCAGCTAGGGCCCCCCTTGTCCTGCCCATGGTGTGGGTCAGGGACAGGCTCCTCTTCTCCTCTGTGCTGGGATGAACTGCCTAGGGAATGCTATTACTGACAGCCCGGTCCTAGCCCCGGCTACTGGAAATGGGCGGAGGTGAAGAGGCAAGTGCCAGAGTTGCTTGGGGATGATGGAATTGTGGTGTTTGGCTGTGCCCAGAGGGGCAGGTTGGGCATTTCTGTGTGTCTGAGGACCGGTTTGGGTGCTGGGGAGCCCGGGGAGCCGAGCTCTCAGTGCATTCCCAGCTCACCCGGGGGTGGGAGCTGGTGCAGGGCTGGGTGACAGCCTCTGGTCGGGCTCGGGGCAGGCCCTGGCCCCGGCACAGACACGCTGGGGTGCTTTGGGGCCGCTTGGGGAGCAATGGGAAGAAAATGAGGGATGGTGCTGGGCAGAGCGATCGGCCTGTGCTCGTGTCAGCGCAGCCGTGCAGGGCACTGGGATCTGGGTAAAACACCGGCTCTCCTGGTGTTCAGGGATGCAAGGTCTGAGGGACCGGATTTACTTGGGGTTTTCCAGGACAGCAGGAAGAAGAGGAAATGTGGTGCCAGAGGTGCGTCCCATCAGGTTGCAGTTCCCTCTTTCCCATTTCCATTTCCTCCTCAGTGCGGGTGTCCCCTGCAGCCCATGAGCACGTGGCCGGTGACAACTCCCTGTCTGTGGAGGGATTCCTTATGGAACAAGGGCAGATGACACTTGTGTGAGGCTTACGACTGTTAGAATTAGACCAGGATGGGTTTAAGGAAAACTAGAATCGTGTGTTAATCTTACTGGTCAATGAACAAATGGAATCCACACTTCTGTAAGAAAAAATAGAGTGTATGGAGCATATAGAAGAAGCTGGTTTTGCCTGCTGCTGCTGCTTGGCTGTATCATGTAACCCCATTCGAACTCTGCCTTCAAGACAGCTGTGAGACCGTGAAATAAAGAACTTAGCAGAACAGCAGCCTCCTCTGCTCTTTCACCCTGGTCCGAGAAGGAGGGGTACCCTGTCAAAGGCTCAACACTTGCCTTTCTGACTTTGTTTCTAAATTTCTACCTTTCTAATTTTGTTTGTTTCTAATTTTTTTGTTTGTTTGTTTCTAACTTTGTTTGTTTTCAACTTTCTCCCTTTAGAAATTTGTTTGTTTCTTGTATTTTACCTCTTTGTTTGTTTCTAAATTTCTGCCGTTGTAACTTTGTTTCTAACTTTCTACTTTTAAAATTTCATTTGTTTTTAACTTTTTACCATTCCTCCCAGCGAGGGCTGTGTGCAGAATACTAAAACCTGTTAAGTTCTTCACTTTTACGTCTATAGGCAAATGCTACTGATTTAGATGTAAATTCATTTTGAAATAAGCCAGCCCTCTCTGTCTACTCTGTCGCATACAGCAATATAAGAAGCTGGGAATAGAGATCCGCAGGTTTTGAGAATAACGAGCCGGCGTTTTTCTGTAGGAAGGAAAGCAGCAAGCGCCTGGCCCCAGGAGCCGAGACGCTCGGGCTGCAGGAGCTGCAGAGCGCCCGGAGCCGGCTTTTCCCTGTGCTCTGTGCCTGCCCCCGGGCTGAGCTGGGCGGCGCTGCTGCCGCCTGGTGGCGAGAGCGCGGCACTGCCGCCCCCGACACGGCGGCACTGCCGCCCCCGACACGGCGCCCCGGCGCTGCTGCCGCCCGGTGCCGGCTGAGCCGAGAGGGCGGCGGCCTCGGTGGCTGCCGAGCGTGGCAAGGAGCGGGAGCGAGCGGGGCCGGGTCTGTCAGCGGAGGGGAGGGGCGAAGGGCGGTTCGGAGCGCCAAGGGACACGGCCGTGCACGAGCGGGGCCACAGCTATGGAAAGGGCCGGGCGCCGTGCGGGGCGGTGACCGCGGGGAATGACAGCGCGGGGGGCGGCCCGGCGGGGCCGGTTTTGCCGGGCAGCAGAGGCGCGGTCGCAGCGCGACCCGGGCGGGAGGCACCGGGCGGGCACGGTCGGAATAGAGCCGCCCGCGTGTCGCTCTCAAGGAGGCGGCTCGGAAAGGAAGGCGCAGTTCCGCGCTCTCGGGACGGCGTTAAGTGACGTTTTTATTAGAATATTATAGTATTTATTTTATTTTATTATTTTATTATCTGCCAGGACCTTGCAGAGGGTGGTTTACACTTCCGCCACACTCAAGATGGCGGACGCAGTAGGCCCCCTGCGAGAGGTGTCCCTGCCGATGCCTGCCGCCGGTCGCGGAGCCGTCGGCCGCCTCCGGCGCGGCTGACCCCGCCAGCCGTGTCCTCGCACCGGGAAGCACGGCGGAAAATCGCGCGGAAAGCGCGGGGCCGGCGTCGGAGTCCGGGCCGGATTCAGGCAGCCGACTAGACAGAAGCCCTTGTGAGGGGCGGCGGGGGCCCTAAGTGTACCACACTAAAGATGGCGGCTCGACCGGAAGTGGCTTCTGCCAGCACCCAAGATGGCGGCGAAGGGCGGAAGTGTCGTCGCTGCCACACTAAAGATGGCGGTCGTGTGCAGTGTTTTCTGACCTTCTCAATATGGCGGCAGGGAAGGCCCCCCCCCCCAAGCTGCGTCTATTCGGCTGCCTGAACGCGACGCCGACGCCGACGTCAGCCCAGCGCTTGCGCGCAATTTTCTGAGGCGTTCCCCGCTACGCGGACACCGACTGTGGGGTCAGCGGCGCCTGGGGCAGGCGGGAGCATTCAGGCAGTCGAATAGACGGACCGGGGGGGGGGGGGGGGTCCTTCCGGCCGCCATCTTGAGAAGGTCGAATAGCCACATCGGTGCCGTATCGGTGACTTCCGCCCTTCTTCGCCAGGAGCGCCAATGGCGGGGAGCCCGGGGAGCAGCGCTGCCGGGCCGGGGGCACCGGGGCGGGTGCTCCGGGCTCGGAGGTGAGCGGGGAACGGGGACAGCCCCGAGCGGACGGTGGGGGCCGCGGGGGATCGGTATTCCGGCCCAGGGATGAGTGTTCCGGCACAGGGGTGGCTGTCCCGGCACAGGGATGCGTTCATGGACTGTCTAATAATATTATTTAACGATCGTGCAAGGAGATCTGTATAAAAAAATCCTCCGTGGTCATCCTTCTCCCACAGCCCCGCTGTGTTTTCAGGATCTTGGGGGAAGAGTTTGGGTCTGAACAAGGCTCTCGGGCACAGGGTGGGATTCTTGGGGTGCAGGGCCAGGATTTGGACTCGATGCTCCCTGTGGGTCCCTTGCAGCCCAGGAAATGCTGCGATCCTGTGCCTCTGAGGGTGAAATAAAGGGGAGCGGTGGGGTTTGTGCCCGCTGTATTCACGGCCCCGCCGGCTCAGGGCGGGTTAAAGGCGCAGCTGCCCCGAGACAGCGGGACCGGCCGGGGCTGCTCGCTCCCGGTGCTGCCGCCTCGTGGGGAGAGCCCGGCACTGCAGCCCGCGCAGGCGCTGGACCACGGGATGGGCGTGGAACAGCAGCGCAGGGGATGCTGAGGCAGCCCAGGGAATGCTGCGGTCCCAGGGAAGGCTGAGGCGTCCCCTGCCCGGGGCACTCGGCAGCAAAGCCCTGATGTTGAGCAGAAAAAGGAAAGTTCTGGGTTAGTGGGAGGAGGTTTCTGGAATGGAGCTGGGACAGGTGCTGATCCACGCATGGAATCACGGGCTGGTTTGGCGTGGAAGGGACCACCAGGATCATTTACACTCTGTTTGTTGTCTGATTGCACAGCGAAGAACATCCAGAACTGCCACCTCACCCTCACGGACAGCAGGAATGTCTTCCATAGCTCTTGTTTTGGAATGGGAATGGCTGTTGGGAGCTCTGGCAGGACCAGGTAAGAAGAGAAATGGGATCATTGTGGCTGCTGCTGGAGGTGGTTTTCTGCTTTCCGGCTGTTCTTCTCATTGATCCTTTCACAGCAGTGTTCTAGGGCACATTTGAGGGTAATTCCAGGAATTTGAAACCAGATAAAAACTGGTGGGGCAAAAATGTGAACACAATCCATTTCTGGTAGTTCCAAGCTTCTCCCACAACACCGTTCCAGGGGAAAGCTGATAAAAGGGTAAAGATGCAGAGGAACAAGTGCTGTAAAGCCCCCTGGCGCTCTGAGAGAGCAAACCTTCCAGTAGTCCCAGCAGATCTCTTGGAGAAAGTGTGGGATCGCAAGGTTTTCCAGGAAAGCAAAACAAGGGTGGAGATGAGGGAATAGGCTTCCAGTTCTTCCTTTAGCTGAAAGCCTGGGGGAATTGAGAGGGGCCACAAGAACTGTTTGTGTAGGCAAATGGGAGTTTGGGGGCTGAATCTGAGTTTCCCTCTGGGGCATTTTTGAGGGAAAAGCTGAGGTGCTGTTTAAGGGAGAGAATGGACATTTTTGGGGTGGAAAAAGTTGAATCAATATTGTAGAGGAAGTAAAACGCTGGGGGTAAAAGTGGATGCAATGTGGAGGGGACAGATTGAATATTTTGGAGGCAAAATGGGGAACTGAGTAGTGGAGAGATGGGGAACATTTTGGAGGCAACACTTGACAAACTCTCTGGGGTGGAGAACGACCACATTGAGGGAAAAATGAGGTGATGAGCAGTGGGCACGTAGGGAAGGTCGTGGGGGTAAATCTTGAGAAAAGCCCCGTGGTATTCAAGAAATCCTTGGTAGCAGGACTGAGGAATTCAGTGGTGGAAAAATAGGGGGAATTTTGCGGGGGTAAAACTTTAAAAGATCTAAGAGTTGAGAGTGTGTGTTTTTAGGTAGAAAGGATGTCTTGTTGAAGTTGGGCGTCTGGATTGTGGCATTTATGGATCCAGAAAGTAGAAGATAAAGGAGACTCCCAAAGCCTCGGTAGCTGTGTTAAGAAATCCGTCCCAGGGAAGAAAGGTACCTAAACCTCCTAGAAGTAGGGACTAATTAGCATGGGAAGGGGAAAACCCACCCCCAGTGGGAGAGAGCACGCCGGGTAAGGGAAGAGAAGGATGCCCTTAAGAAGAAGTAGGGAAGGTGAATTTCTCGGCTTGCTGAAATGTATCAAAAAGTTTGGAATCTGGGTCTGTGTGGAGGCCGGGATTTTCTCAGCCATATGCAGAGCCCAGCACTAGGAATAAAGGAATTCCAGGCTTTACAACGCCAAAAATGCAGTACCAGAGAGTTCTGTTATCCCGAGGACTTGGGGGATACTTGGCAAAAATTTCCGGGGGCCCAGGCTGGACCGAGCTTTTAACGCTCCCCGGATTCACGGGATCGGGGATTCCAGCGTGCCCTGCACGGGTTTTTTCAGGGAAGTCCCAAATCCTTCGTGTGAGCACGAAGCAGAATCCCCTGGGAGCTGTGAAGGCAACAGGATATTTCTTGGGAATTTTGAAGGGTTGGGTGAGTCCTCAGTGTTAGGTTGGAATGAACGCAAATTGTCCGGGAGTTGCTGGTTTGGGGATGGCCGGGTCTGGGTTTGGATTTGTGGGCACCGAGTGTTCCTTGTGTCAGCTTTAGGTCTTCTGGATTGGTAGGAATTGTCAGAGAAAAGAGAAGGCAATTGAAATGCGGAGCTCCATTCCCGGAGAAATGGTCAGGATGGGAGCGGGAAGGCTGTGGAGCTGCTGGGAGCTCGTGGAGAACGAAAGGATCTGAGGCCTGGAGGCAAAAGCTGTGGAACAAAGCCTGAAAAGGGTGTGGGGTGGGGCGGGAGGGGGAGGAGGGCACCGTGGTGGGGGGAAAGAGGGAAAGGATCCCTGCTCCGGGAATCCAGCAGGGACCAGGAGAGGATCATTTTCCATCCACTGCTCTCAGTGGCATCCTAATAAGGACGGTGGAAGGGAAATGATTCGTTTGTTCTTAGGTTTGGAATGAAAGGTGCTCTTGCAGAGGGGACTATTGACCTGTTAAAATTCTGTTGGATACAGGAAAAGAGGGAGGAAGCAAGCAGCTGGGGAATGAAGGGGTGGATTTTTTGGTGGATACAGGGAAAGACACGGGAAGGGGCTCTCAAGTAGAATACACCTCACGGGCAGCACCAGGAGAAGCCTCAAGTGCCCTTTTTTTCCAAGCTCTGACATTCCAGAGGAGTAAGCAGTGGTCAGCCCATCACTTTCTGTATTCCTTGGATGCCCAGTGCTTTGTTGGGAAGAGATAATATTTGGAAATGAACAAATCCGGGGATGTAATTTCCTGATAGTAAAGCCCCAGAGAGCCTGGTTTTGATATCCTTCCAGCACCCAAACGCAGCAGAGGGAATCCTGGCGGAGCTGGAAAACGCTGTCGCTCCGTCGGTGGAATTCCTGGGAACTGGAAAGCAGCAGAAGCAGCAAGAACAGAGTTGGAAGCAGGCTCCAGCCGGGTAAGGCAGACACCAAATCCTTTGGAACTGGGCAGGGGTGGGAAGAATGAATTCTTACATTTGTAGCCCAGGGATTCCTGAGCAGGATCCCGGCAGGGAAGACTGCAGGGATCAGGCTGGGGCCTGATCGCAGCTGGGGGCAGCGAGCCTTGGAATTGGCTGAAGGGAAGAAAGAGGGATCCTTTGAGCACAAGGATCAGGTGTCAAATGCGGAGATGGCATCAGACAATTCCTCGGGAGGGTTTAGTTCCTGGGCCAAATCGATCTGCTGCCTTGTGAAGGAGCTCAGAGACCTGGGAAGAGCCCAAGCAACGCAGGGAATGCACCGGCAGATAAAAGTGCCGGGGAACGGTGGGGAAAAGCATCCGAACAGGGGGCCTCGTTTTGTACAGGGACGGTACAAAAAATTGTCCGAAAGAATAGGAATGGAATGGGATTTTACGTATTCCTCGGAGGCCACAATCCAGTGGGAAGGCTGAGAGAAAGAAACAAGGCCTAAAAAGGCAGATGAGCCAAATCTGCCCAAAGCCTCCAATGGCCACATTCCCTGGCATTGCTGAGGACTTCAGCCAAGCTCCAAGCAAAAGGTGAGCCCCTGATTTTGGTGCCAAGGGAAACTCCAAGTTAAGAATGATCCAAATATGAAGCGCTTCTCACAAAACTCAGCTTTGCAAACCTTTCTTTGGGCTAAAAAAGAAAAGATGGGAATGCCCTTGGCAGAAAAGCAGCTGTGAGGCACAGCAGGCTTCAAATGCCTGTCAGCAGGAGCTCCAGGAGAAACGGCTGCTGGCTCCGGGCATCCTGGGCTTTCCAGGCAGGTTTTGTAGCGGATTGCAAGGCAGTTTTCCTGCCTCTGGGGGGTGGCACCTGCATCCCGCTGGAAAGGGAAAATGTGGAGAGAGGGGCAAGCGGGAAGACGGTTGCTGATGTGTGTCCTTGGATCGCAGTTCCTCCCGGTGAGTCTGTGCTGCTGGAAGTTTGAAGGAGATCAGTCCTGGAGTACGTGTGGGTTCACCTGTGGGGTTTGGGAGCGACGCTGGCCATGAAATTCCAGGGATGTTCCCTTTGCTGGAGTGAGAAGCAGTGGAAGCACTTTGCTGTCTGCTTCTTCATCGCCTGCGCCTCGGTCCCCTGGGGCTCCAGGTAATCCCCTCTCACCTTTGCTTTTCCAAGGGTCTCTAAATGAGGGCTTGAGCTTTGGTGTAGCTCCCTTTACAGGGAAGATCTGTTCCAGGAAAGGTCTCCTGGTCTGGACCGATGGCGTTGCAGGAAGAGCAGGAAACCCCGCAGCTCCTGTGGCTCCCTCATCCGATTTGCCTGCAGGCAGCAGCAAGGATCATTCCCAAGTGTCATGCCCTGGCTCCGTGACTCGGTGAGGTTGTGTTCCCCCAAAGGCCAGGGGCCGCTTTGTTTTGCGGCTCACGAAAGTCCAGCTCGGTGGTGCTGGGTTTGGTTTTTGTGTGTAATGAAGGCACTAAAAAATTCCCCTCCTTCACTGGCACAGCCCTGGAGTGGGAGCAGATTCCCCTTATCCCGCAGTTATCCCGCTCCTGCCCTGGATCCCTGCGGTGCCGTGTGTTCTCCAAGCTCACAGCACTGCTGGCTCGAGACAAGAAAAACAATCCCTGTTCCTTCTCTTCTCCGTCCTTGATGTTCCCAGGCCCTGCATCTCCCTGGCTATTCCCTGTGGGAGTCTTCATCTCCATCCCACCTTATCCCGATCAGGTAAGGGTCTGAGATGTGTTTAGCAGCAAATGCATTCCTGTGAAGAAAGCCAAGAGCAAAGAGCATCCAGATGCAGAGAAGTCTTTAGAAAAGCGTTCCAGACGTGCAAATGAGGGATGTGTCTTCCTGCATCTCCTGTTGTTTTTCTCTGTCACGTTTTGGAAGGGTTTCTCTCAGTGATTTCCTGCAGTCCAGGTGCGTCCCTTCTTTTGTCCAAATCCAGTGCCAGAGGATCGAACAACTGACGAGTGGGGCCTGGGATGAAAACGGTTCTCCTAAAATGAGGGAAACAATGCTAGAAGAGAAATGAGCATCCTTTTAATGCCTGGAATAAAAATGCTGGAAAAGGGCACTTTTTATTTGATATGGTGTCATTCTCCTTTTTTTTTCCATAGCTAAAACTCCACGGTGAGCAAGCAGAGCAGAAATAGGAAATGCAGGAGTCTTGGATTCCACAGTGGGATTAACTTCCCTTTTCTGCTCTCTTTCAGGACAGGAAAAACCACTGAACTCGCCCCATCTTTGGGACCAAGAGCTTTGGTGCTGGAGTAGGCAAAGCCAGCTAGGGCCCCCCTTGTCCTGCCCATGGTGTGGGTCAGGGACAGGCTCCTCTTCTCCTCTGTGCTGGGATGAACTGCCTAGGGAATGCTATTACTGACAGCCCGGTCCTAGCCCCGGCTACTGGAAATGGGCGGAGGTGAAGAGGCAAGTGCCAGAGTTGCTTGGGGATGATGGAATTGTGGTGTTTGGCTGTGCCCAGAGGGGCAGGTTGGGCATTTCTGTGTGTCTGAGGACCGGTTTGGGTGCTGGGGAGCCCGGGGAGCCGAGCTCTCAGTGCATTCCCAGCTCACCCGGGGGTGGGAGCTGGTGCAGGGCTCTGGTCGGGCTCGGGGCAGGCCCTGGCCCCGGCACAGACACGCTGGGGTGCTTTGGGGCCGCTTGGGGAGCCGTGGGAGGAGAATGAGGGATGGTGCTGGGCAGAGCGATCGGCCTGTGCTCGTGTCAGCGCAGCCGTGCAGGGCACTGGGATCTGGGTAAAACACCGGCTCTCCTGGTGTTCAGGGAAGCAAGGTCTGTATTTATCCATACATATTTATCCCTACATATTTATCCCTATATTTATCCATGGATTATCCATATATGTTTATCCATATACATTTATCCATATTTTTATCCACGTATTTACCCATGAATTTATCCCTATATTTGCCCATGTATTTACCCAGGTATTTTATGAACACTCAAGTGCCATATCCATGTATTTTATGAGCACTTCCAGGGTTGGTGACTCCACCACTGCCCTGGGCAGCTGTTCCAGCGCTGGACAACCCTTCCCATGCTGGGCCAGGAGATGGATTCTGGAAATGCAGACTCCGAGGAGCAGGGGATTAAGGCAGCATTGGATTCCTTTATTCTCCCAGAAGGATAAAGGAGATTTATCCCCAGACGAACCAGAGGTGATCACACTGAGGTCATTAGTGGGATTTCTTCCTTACTCCCACAAATACCCACTGGGGTGACAGAGTTCCCTACAAGGGCGGTGTTGGAAGGAGCTGCTGGAATGTTTTGCTGTTTATTGGGATCCACAGGATGTTTGGTGTCTCTCAGAGCTGTTCCAGGCTTTCCACAGACCCAAACGCTCCTCACACTTCTCCTCAGAGTAGAGAGGTTTCCCAGAGTGCTGGTTTTTAATTTCAGATGCTGGGATAACGACACGGCTTCAGGAGGCAGGAGACTCATTGTGCTGTGCCTCAGTCCAGGCAGGGACAACCCCCAGCTAATAAAAACCTCTTTAAAGCACAAGAAGTCCCATTAAACTGATATTATAAAGGCTGCAAATTGAAGCAGGCCTCAATCAGAAAGCAGCAGAATTTAATTCCCCCCCCTTGCCCATTTGCATGATGATCTCCTTCCTAATTGCCCATCTACGCTTTTCCCACAGAAGTGCTGTCCCGAGGTTGGAGATGGTTCCAGCTTTATGGAGCTTTGATCTTTATCTGCTTTTACTTTTTACAGGGCACAGAACCCGAGAGTGGCAGCTGCTTTCCTCTTGTTCCTCCTGTGGCAGTGAACTGCTCTTCCCAAGGACGGCTGCAGGAATTCTCAGGCAGCATAACGTATGGAATGCCAGGCACGCTACAGAATTCCAGTGGGAGCAGCAGGAACTTCTGTTCTTTACTGGCAGGGCTGTGCCATGAAGGGGAGCTCGGAGATATTGGTCAGCTCAGGGAATGAGCCTGGCTCATGGTAAGGAAATTCACTGTGCAGTTACTTCGGGCCCTTCTCCTCCTTCTCCTCCTTCTCCTCCTTCTCCTCCTTCTCCTCCTTCTCCTCCTCCTTCTCCTTCTCCTTCTCCTTCTCCTTCTCCTTCTCCTTCTCCTTCTCCTTCTCCTTCTCCTTCTCCCTCTCTTCCCAACACCAGTTCCAGACCTCAGTATAATCCATGTTCCCACAGCCTGACCTTGCAGTTTTCCCAGTTTAGCAGCCCCAGCCACACTTGCAGCCTCTCTGTCTGGACTTTGTCTTGCTGAAATCTCTTTTTGTTGATCCTTTGCTGCCTCACCTTTTATCCAGCAATAACGTGCAGTGGGTGGAAGCTTCTCAGAATTCCCTCCCTGTTCCACTGGAAACATTCCCAAGTGGAAGCAGCTGCACTGCCCATCAGCACTTGCCTGCTTTTAGGGGTGGTTGAGGCATGAAGGATGCAACAAATGGAGTTGGCTCCAAGGGGATGAAATGCTCCCCCTGAGGCTGCTCAGAGAGCTGGAGCTGAGGAATCCGGGTGGGAATCACTCCAAGAAAAAGGAAGGAAAAGAGAGCAGAGGAACAGGGATGCAATTCCAACCTCTCCAAGGACTGGGATGGGCACATTCACCATCACCATTTAATCTAGACACGATTTCTTCTTTGCCTCTGGCTGCCAGGAGCAGGATGAGCAGTTTAATGAGTTTAAATAGTGAATAGTTTAATTAGCTGGAAGAGACTGGATCAATAGCTGCTTAAACAAACAACTGGATCCCTGTTTCCAAGCTTGGATGTAGTTTTGGAAGGTTCCTGGCAGTTTGGCAGGGATTAGTGATGCTGAGAATGTGCTTTTTTGTGGGTTTGGGGCTTTTACTCCTGTTCACGTGGCTGCTCTTTTTCTTGTTGAGTGGAAAACAGGAGGGAAAGAGCAACGACGGAAGGAATTCCACTCTTGCTGCTTCAAGGGATGGATCAGGAAGGGAACAGGCTGCAGGGAATTTGGAGTGCAAACTGAGATCTCTCCGATATTTTCGGCTCAGTCAGTCCATCAGTGCTTGGTAGCTGTTTAGGCCACGTGCAAGGTGAATGATGGTGCACATGGCAGAGCTGCTGGTGGCTCCTTCCCCTGCCCGGCTGTCAGTCACCCTGCAGGGTGCTGGAGCAGCGTGCCAGAGGCCGTGGATCCTATGGATCCCATGGATCCCAGGGGCGTGATCAGGAGCCTGGGCCTGCTGGCCACTCCTTGCTCTCTCTTACCCTGATTTTTCAGCTCTGCAGCGAATCCAGCTTGAGTTTTTCAACCCCCTAGAAACCCAGGGACCTTTCATGTCTGTTCTCAGATCTGGGATTTAAATCCAGCCCTTATCAAAGCACCCCGTGACCAGGCAGGCCCTGAATCCCAGCAGGGATCTGATAAAGAGGGACCTGACATCCTAAAGAAACCCTTTGAAATCCTGCTGGGATTGATTTGTATCCATAATGGAGCCCCGAGCTCTCTGCCAGGGAGAGATGAAGCTGCTCCTTTGCTTTATTATCCTCAGGCCCATCCCAGCTTTGAGGGAAATTCAGTCCCTCTTCAAGCCCCAAAATCATGGAAAAGCTCCTTTGTATCCTCTCCACAGCCCCTACGTGGATTAATCAACTTTTTATTTGATATGGTGTCATTCTCCTTTTTTTTCCATGGCTAAAACTCCACGGTGAGCAATCAGAGCAGAAATAGGAAATGCAGGAGTCTTGGATTCCACAGTGGGATTAACTTCCCTTTTCTGCTCTCTTTCAGGACAGGAAAAACCACTGAACTCGCCCCATCTTTGGGACCAAGAGCTTTGGTGCTGGAGTAGGCAAAGCCAGCTAGGGCCCCCCTTGTCCTGCCCATGGTGTGGGTCAGGGACAGGCTCCTCTTCTCCTCTGTGCTGGGATGAACTGCCTAGGGAATGCTATTACTGACAGCCCGGTCCTAGCCCCGGCTACTGGAAATGGGCGGAGGTGAAGAGGCAAGTGCCAGAGTTGCTTGGGGATGATGGAATTGTGGTGTTTGGCTGTGCCCAGAGGGGCAGGTTGGGCATTTCTGTGTGTCTGAGGACCGGTTTGGGTGCTGGGGAGCCCGGGGAGCCGAGCTCTCAGTGCATTCCCAGCTCACCCGGGGGTGGGAGCTGGTGCAGGGCTGGGTGACAGCCTCTGGTCGGGCTCGGGGCAGGCCCTGGCCCCGGCACAGACACGCTGGGGTGCTTTGGGGCCGCTTGGGGAGCAATGGGAAGAAAATGAGGGATGGTGCTGGGCAGAGCGATCGGCCTGTGCTCGTGTCAGCGCAGCCGTGCAGGGCACTGGGATCTGGGTAAAACACCGGCTCTCCTGGTGTTCAGGGATGCAAGGTCTGAGGGACCGGATTTACTTGGGGTTTTCCAGGACAGCAGGAAGAAGAGGAAATGTGGTGCCAGAGGTGCGTCCCATCAGGTTGCAGTTCCCTCTTTCCCATTTCCATTTCCTCCTCAGTGCGGGTGTCCCCTGCAGCCCATGAGCACGTGGCCGGTGACAACTCCCTGTCTGTGGAGGGATTCCTTATGGAACAAGGGCAGATGACACTTGTGTGAGGCTTACGACTGTTAGAATTAGACCAGGATGGGTTTAAGGAAAACTAGAATCGTGTGTTAATCTTACTGGTCAATGAACAAATGGAATCCACACTTCTGTAAGAAAAAATAGAGTGTATGGAGCATATAGAAGAAGCTGGTTTTGCCTGCTGCTGCTGCTTGGCTGTATCATGTAACCCCATTCGAACTCTGCCTTCAAGACAGCTGTGAGACCGTGAAATAAAGAACTTAGCAGAACAGCAGCCTCCTCTGCTCTTTCACCCTGGTCCGAGAAGGAGGGGTACCCTGTCAAAGGCTCAACACTTGCCTTTCTGACTTTGTTTCTAAATTTCTACCTTTCTAATTTTGTTTGTTTCTAATTTTTTTGTTTGTTTGTTTCTAACTTTGTTTGTTTTCAACTTTCTCCCTTTAGAAATTTGTTTGTTTCTTGTATTTTACCTCTTTGTTTGTTTCTAAATTTCTGCCGTTGTAACTTTGTTTCTAACTTTCTACTTTTAAAATTTCATTTGTTTTTAACTTTTTACCATTCCTCCCAGCGAGGGCTGTGTGCAGAATACTAAAACCTGTTAAGTTCTTCACTTTTACGTCTATAGGCAAATGCTACTGATTTAGATGTAAATTCATTTTGAAATAAGCCAGCCCTCTCTGTCTACTCTGTCGCATACAGCAATATAAGAAGCTGGGAATAGAGATCCGCAGGTTTTGAGAATAACGAGCCGGCGTTTTTCTGTAGGAAGGAAAGCAGCAAGCGCCTGGCCCCAGGAGCCGAGACGCTCGGGCTGCAGGAGCTGCAGAGCGCCCGGAGCCGGCTTTTCCCTGTGCTCTGTGCCTGCCCCCGGGCTGAGCTGGGCGGCGCTGCTGCCGCCTGGTGGCGAGAGCGCGGCACTGCCGCCCCCGACACGGCGGCACTGCCGCCCCCGACACGGCGCCCCGGCGCTGCTGCCGCCCGGTGCCGGCTGAGCCGAGAGGGCGGCGGCCTCGGTGGCTGCCGAGCGTGGCAAGGAGCGGGAGCGAGCGGGGCCGGGTCTGTCAGCGGAGGGGAGGGGCGAAGGGCGGTTCGGAGCGCCAAGGGACACGGCCGTGCACGAGCGGGGCCACAGCTATGGAAAGGGCCGGGCGCCGTGCGGGGCGGTGACCGCGGGGAATGACAGCGCGGGGGGCGGCCCGGCGGGGCCGGTTTTGCCGGGCAGCAGAGGCGCGGTCGCAGCGCGACCCGGGCGGGAGGCACCGGGCGGGCACGGTCGGAATAGAGCCGCCCGCGTGTCGCTCTCAAGGAGGCGGCTCGGAAAGGAAGGCGCAGTTCCGCGCTCTCGGGACGGCGTTAAGTGACGTTTTTATTAGAATATTATAGTATTTATTTTATTTTATTATTTTATTATCTGCCAGGACCTTGCAGAGGGTGGTTTACACTTCCGCCACACTCAAGATGGCGGACGCAGTAGGCCCCCTGCGAGAGGTGTCCCTGCCGATGCCTGCCGCCGGTCGCGGAGCCGTCGGCCGCCTCCGGCGCGGCTGACCCCGCCAGCCGTGTCCTCGCACCGGGAAGCACGGCGGAAAATCGCGCGGAAAGCGCGGGGCCGGCGTCGGAGTCCGGGCCGGATTCAGGCAGCCGACTAGACAGAAGCCCTTGTGAGGGGCGGCGGGGGCCCTAAGTGTACCACACTAAAGATGGCGGCTCGACCGGAAGTGGCTTCTGCCAGCACCCAAGATGGCGGCGAAGGGCGGAAGTGTCGTCACTGCCACACTAAAGATGGCGGTCGTGTGCAGTGTTTTCTGACCTTCTCAATATGGCGGCAGGGAAGGCCCCCCCCCCAAGCTGCGTCTATTCGGCTGCCTGAACGCGACGCCGACGCCGACGTCAGCCCAGCGCTTGCGCGCAATTTTCTGAGGCGTTTCCCGCTACGCGGACACCGACTGTGGGGTCAGCGGCGCCTGGGGCAAGCGGGAGCATTCAGGCAGTCGAATAGACGGAGCGGGGGGCGGGGGGGGGGGGGGGGGTCCTTCCGGCCGCCATCTTGAGAAGGTCGAATAGCCACATCGGTGCCGTATCGGTGACTTCCGCCCTTCTTCGCCAGGAGCGCCAATGGCGGGGAGCCCGGGGAGCAGCGCTGCCGGGCCGGGGGCACCGGGGCGGGTGCTCCGGGCTCGGAGGTGAGCGGGGAACGGGGACAGCCCCGAGCGGACGGTGGGGGCCGCGGGGGATCGGTATTCCGGCCCAGGGATGAGTGTTCCGGCACAGGGGTGGCTGTCCCGGCACAGGGATGCGTTCATGGACTGTCTAATAATATTATTTAACGATCGTGCAAGGAGATCTGTATAAAAAAATCCTCCGTGGTCATCCTTCTCCCACAGCCCCGCTGTGTTTTCAGGATCTTGGGGGAAGAGTTTGGGTCTGAACAAGGCTCTCGGGCACAGGGTGGGATTCTTGGGGTGCAGGGCCAGGATTTGGACTCGATGCTCCCTGTGGGTCCCTTGCAGCCCAGGAAATGCTGCGATCCTGTGCCTCTGAGGGTGAAATAAAGGGGAGCGGTGGGGTTTGTGCCCGCTGTGTTCACGGCCCCGCCGGCTCAGGGCGGGTTAAAGGCGCAGCTGCCCCGAGACAGCGGGACCGGCCGGGGCTGCTCGCTCCCGGTGCTGCCGCCTCGTGGGGAGAGCCCGGCACTGCAGCCCGCGCAGGCGCTGGACCACGGGATGGGCGTGGAACAGCAGCGCAGGGGATGCTGAGGCAGCCCAGGGAATGCTGCGGTCCCAGGGAAGGCTGAGGCGTCCCCTGCCCGGGGCACTCGGCAGCAAAGCCCTGATGTTGAGCAGAAAAAGGAAAGTTCTGGGTTAGTGGGAGGAGGTTTCTGGAATGGAGCTGGGACAGGTGCTGATCCACGCATGGAATCACGGGCTGGTTTGGCGTGGAAGGGACCACCAGGATCATTTACACTCTGTTTGTTGTCTGATTGCACAGCGAAGAACATCCAGAACTGCCACCTCACCCTCACGGACAGCAGGAATGTCTTCCATAGCTCTTGTTTTGGAATGGGAATGGCTGTTGGGAGCTCTGGCAGGACCAGGTAAGAAGAGAAATGGGATCATTGTGGCTGCTGCTGGAGGTGGTTTTCTGCTTTCCGGCTGTTCTTCTCATTGATCCTTTCACAGCAGTGTTCTAGGGCACATTTGAGGGTAATTCCAGGAATTTGAAACCAGATAAAAACTGGTGGGGCAAAAATGTGAACACAATCCATTTCTGGTAGTTCCAAGCTTCTCCCACAACACCGTTCCAGGGGAAAGCTGATAAAAGGGTAAAGATGCAGAGGAACAAGTGCTGTAAAGCCCCCTGGCGCTCTGAGAGAGCAAACCTTCCAGTAGTCCCAGCAGATCTCTTGGAGAAAGTGTGGGATCGCAAGGTTTTCCAGGAAAGCAAAACAAGGGTGGAGATGAGGGAATAGGCTTCCAGTTCTTCCTTTAGCTGAAAGCCTGGGGGAATTGAGAGGGGCCACAAGAACTGTTTGTGTAGGCAAATGGGAGTTTGGGGTCTGAATCTGAGTTTCCCTCTGGGGCATTTTTGAGGGAAAAGCTGAGGTGCTGTTTAAGGGAGAGAATGGACATTTTTGGGGTGGAAAAAGTTGAATCAATATTGTAGAGGAAGTAAAACGCTGGGGGTAAAAGTGGATGCAATGTGGAGGGGACAGATTGAATATTTTGGAGGCAAAATGGGGAACTGAGTAGTGGAGAGATGGGGAACATTTTGGAGGCAACACTTGACAAACTCTCTGGGGTGGAGAACGACCACATTGAGGGAAAAATGAGGTGATGAGCAGTGGGCACGTAGGGAAGGTCGTGGGGGTAAATCTTGAGAAAAGCCCCGTGGTATTCAAGAAATCCTTGGTAGCAGGACTGAGGAATTCAGTGGTGGAAAAATAGGGGAATTTTGCGGGGGTAAAACTTTAAAAGATCTAAGAGTTGAGAGTGTGTGTTTTTAGGTAGAAAGGATGTCTTGTTGAAGTTGGGCGTCTGGATTGTGGCATTTATGGATCCAGAAAGTAGAAGATAAAGGAGACTCCCAAAGCCTCGGTAGCTGTGTTAAGAAATCCGTCCCAGGGAAGAAAGGTACCTAAACCTCCTAGAAGTAGGGACTAATTAGCATGGGAAGGGGAAAACCCACCCCCAGTGGGAGAGAGCACGCCGGGTAAGGGAAGAGAAGGATGCCCTTAAGAAGAAGTAGGGAAGGTGAATTTCTCGGCTTGCTGAAATGTATCAAAAAGTTTGGAATCTGGGTCTGTGTGGAGGCCGGGATTTTCTCAGCCATATGCAGAGCCCAGCACTAGGAATAAAGGAATTCCAGGCTTTACAACGCCAAAAATGCAGTACCAGAGAGTTCTGTTATCCCGAGGACTTGGGGGATACTTGGCAAAAATTTCCGGGGGCCCAGGCTGGACCGAGCTTTTAACGCTCCCCGGATTCACGGGATCGGGGATTCCAGCGTGCCCTGCACGGGTTTTTTCAGGGAAGTCCCAAATCCTTCGTGTGAGCACGAAGCAGAATCCCCTGGGAGCTGTGAAGGCAACAGGATATTTCTTGGGAATTTTGAAGGGTTGGGTGAGTCCTCAGTGTTAGGTTGGAATGAACGCAAATTGTCCGGGAGTTGCTGGTTTGGGGATGGCCGGGTCTGGGTTTGGATTTGTGGGCACCGAGTGTTCCTTGTGTCAGCTTTAGGTCTTCTGGATTGGTAGGAATTGTCAGAGAAAAGAGAAGGCAATTGAAATGCGGAGCTCCATTCCCGGAGAAATGGTCAGGATGGGAGCGGGAAGGCTGTGGAGCTGCTGGGAGCTCGTGGAGAACGAAAGGATCTGAGGCCTGGAGGCAAAAGCTGTGGAACAAAGCCTGAAAAGGGTGTGGGGTGGGGCGGGAGGGGGAGGAGGGCACCGTGGTGGGGGGAAAGAGGGAAAGGATCCCTGCTCCGGGAATCCAGCAGGGACCAGGAGAGGATCATTTTCCATCCACTGCTCTCAGTGGAATCCTAATAAGGACGGTGGAAGGGAAGTGATTCGTTTGTTCTTAGGTTTGGAATGAAAGGTGCTCTTGCAGAGGGGACTATTGACCTGTTAAAAATCTGTTGGATACAGGAAAAGAGGGAGGAAGCAAGCAGCTGGGGAATGAAGGGGTGGATTTTTTGGTGGATACAGGGAAAGACACGGGAAGGGGCTCTCAAGTAGAATACACCTCACGGGCAGCACCAGGAGAAGCCTCAAGTGCCCTTTTTTTCCAAGCTCTGACATTCCAGAGGAGTAAGCAGTGGTCAGCCCATCACTTTCTGTATTCCTTGGATGCCCAGTGCTTTGTTGGGAAGAGATAATATTTGGAAATGAACAAATCCGGGGATGTAATTTCCTGATAGTAAAGCCCCAGAGAGCCTGGTTTTGATATCCTTCCAGCACCCAAACGCAGCAGAGGGAATCCTGGCGGAGCTGGAAAACGCTGTCGCTCCGTCGGTGGAATTCCTGGGAACTGGAAAGCAGCAGAAGCAGCAAGAACAGAGTTGGAAGCAGGCTCCAGCCGGGTAAGGCAGACACCAAATCCTTTGGAACTGGGCAGGGGTGGGAAGAATGAATTCTTACATTTGTAGCCCAGGGATTCCTGAGCAGGATCCCGGCAGGGAAGACTGCAGGGATCAGGCTGGGGCCTGATCGCAGCTGGGGGCAGCGAGCCTTGGAATTGGCTGAAGGGAAGAAAGAGGGATCCTTTGAGCACAAGGATCAGGTGTCAAATGCGGAGATGGCATCAGACAATTCCTCGGGAGGGTTTAGTTCCTGGGCCAAATCGATCTGCTGCCTTGTGAAGGAGCTCAGAGACCTGGGAAGAGCCCAAGCAACGCAGGGAATGCACCGGCAGATAAAAGTGCCGGGGAACGGTGGGGAAAAGCATCCGAACAGGGGGCCTCGTTTTGTACAGGGACGGTACAAAAAATTGTCCGAAAGAATAGGAATGGAATGGGATTTTACGTATTCCTCGGAGGCCACAATCCAGTGGGAAGGCTGAGAGAAAGAAACAAGGCCTAAAAAGGCAGATGAGCCAAATCTGCCCAAAGCCTCCAATGGCCACATTCCCTGGCATTGCTGAGGACTTCAGCCAAGCTCCAAGCAAAAGGTGAGCCCCTGATTTTGGTGCCAAGGGAAACTCCAAGTTAAGAATGATCCAAATATGAAGCGCTTCTCACAAAACTCAGCTTTGCAAACCTTTCTTTGGGCTAAAAAAGAAAAGATGGGAATGCCCTTGGCAGAAAAGCAGCTGTGAGGCACAGCAGGCTTCAAATGCCTGTCAGCAGGAGCTCCAGGAGAAACGGCTGCTGGCTCCGGGCATCCTGGGCTTTCCAGGCAGGTTTTGTAGCGGATTGCAAGGCAGTTTTCCTGCCTCTGGGGGGTGGCACCTGCATCCCGCTGGAAAGGGAAAATGTGGAGAGAGGGGCAAGCGGGAAGACGGTTGCTGATGTGTGTCCTTGGATCGCAGTTCCTCCCGGTGAGTCTGTGCTGCTGGAAGTTTGAAGGAGATCAGTCCTGGAGTACGTGTGGGTTCACCTGTGGGGTTTGGGAGCGACGCTGGCCATGAAATTCCAGGGATGTTCCCTTTGCTGGAGTGAGAAGCAGTGGAAGCACTTTGCTGTCTGCTTCTTCATCGCCTGCGCCTCGGTCCCCTGGGGCTCCAGGTAATCCCCTCTCACCTTTGCTTTTCCAAGGGTCTCTAAATGAGGGCTTGAGCTTTGGTGTAGCTCCCTTTACAGGGAAGATCTGTTCCAGGAAAGGTCTCCTGGTCTGGACCGATGGCGTTGCAGGAAGAGCAGGAAACCCCGCAGCTCCTGTGGCTCCCTCATCCGATTTGCCTGCAGGCAGCAGCAAGGATCATTCCCAAGTGTCATGCCCTGGCTCCGTGACTCGGTGAGGTTGTGTTCCCCCAAAGGCCAGGGGCCGCTTTGTTTTGCGGCTCACGAAAGTCCAGCTCGGTGGTGCTGGGTTTGGTTTTTGTGTGTAATGAAGGCACTGAAAAATTCCCCTCCTTCACTGGCACAGCCCTGGAGTGGGAGCAGATTCCCCTTATCCCGCAGTTATCCCGCTCCTGCCCTGGATCCCTGCGGTGCCGTGTGTTCTCCAAGCTCACAGCACTGCTGGCTCTAAACAAGAAAAACAATCCCTGTTCCTTCTCTTCTCCGTCCTTGATGTTCCCAGGCCCTGCATCTCCCTGGCTATTCCCTGTGGGAGTCTTCATCTCCATCCCACCTTATCCCGATCAGGTAAGGGTCTGAGATGTGTTTAGCAGCAAATGCATTCCTGTGAAGAAAGCCAAGAGCAAAGAGCATCCAGATGCAGAGAAGTCTTTAGAAAAGCGTTCCAGACGTGCAAATGAGGGATGTGTCTTCCTGCATCTCCTGTTGTTTTTCTCTGTCACGTTTTGGAAGGGTTTCTCTCAGTGATTTCCTGCAGTCCAGGTGCGTCCCTTCTTTTGTCCAAATCCAGTGCCAGAGGATTGAAAAACTGACGAGTGGGGCCTGGGATGAAAACGGTTCTCCTAAAATGAGGGAAACAATGCTAGAAGAGAAATGAGCATCCTTTTAATGCCTGGAATAAAAATGCTGGAAAAGGGCACTTTTTATTTGATATGGTGTCATTCTCCTTTTTTTTTCCATAGCTAAAACTCCACGGTGAGCAATCAGAGCAGAAATAGGAAATGCAGGAGTCTTGGATTCCACAGTGGGATTAACTTCCCTTTTCTGCTCTCTTTCAGGACAGGAAAAACCACTGAACTCGCCCCATCTTTGGGACCAAGAGCTTTGGTGCTGGAGTAGGCAAAGCCAGCTAGGGCCCCCCTTGTCCTGCCCATGGTGTGGGTCAGGGACAGGCTCCTCTTCTCCTCTGTGCTGGGATGAACTGCCTAGGGAATGCTATTACTGACAGCCCGGTCCTAGCCCCGGCTACTGGAAATGGGCGGAGGTGAAGAGGCAAGTGCCAGAGTTGCTTGGGGATGATGGAATTGTGGTGTTTGGCTGTGCCCAGAGGGGCAGGTTGGGCATTTCTGTGTGTCTGAGGACCGGTTTGGGTGCTGGGGAGCCCGGGGAGCCGAGCTCTCAGTGCATTCCCAGCTCACCCGGGGGTGGGAGCTGGTGCAGGGCTCTGGTCGGGCTCGGGGCAGGCCCTGGCCCCGGCACAGACACGCTGGGGTGCTTTGGGGCCGCTTGGGGAGCCGTGGGAGGAGAATGAGGGATGGTGCTGGGCAGAGCGATCGGCCTGTGCTCGTGTCAGCGCAGCCGTGCAGGGCACTGGGATCTGGGTAAAACACCGGCTCTCCTGGTGTTCAGGGAAGCAAGGTCTGTATTTATCCATACGTATTTATCCCTACATATTTATCCCTATATTTATCCATATGTTTATCCACGTATTTACCCATGAATTTATCCCTATATTTACCCATGTATTTACCCAGGTGTTTTATGAACACTCAAGTGCCATATCCATGTATTTTATGAGCACTTCCAGGGTTGGTGACTCCACCACTGCCCTGGGCAGCTGTTCCAGCGCTGGACAACCCTTCCCATGCTGGGCCAGGAGATGGATTCTGGAAATGCAGACTCCGAGGAGCAGGGGATTAAGGCAGCATTGGATTCCTTTATTCTCCCAGAAGGATAAAGGAGATTTATCCCCAGACGAACCAGAGGTGTTCACACTGAGGTCATTAGTGGGATTTCTTCCTTACTCCCACAAATACCCACTGGGGTGACAGAGTTCCCTACAAGGGCGGTGTTGGAAGGAGCTGCTGGAATGTTTTGCTGTTTATTGGGATCCACAGGATGTTTGGTGTCTCTCAGAGCTGTTCCAGGCTTTCCACAGACCCAAACGCTCCTCACACTTCTCCTCAGAGTAGAGAGGTTTCCCAGAGTGCTGGTTTTTAATTTCAGATGCTGGGATAACGACACGGCTTCAGGAGGCAGGAGACTCATTGTGCTGTGCCTCAGTCCAGGCAGGGACAACCCCCAGCTAATAAAAACCTCTTTAAAGCACAAAAAGTCCCATTAAACTGATATTATAAAGGCTGCAAATTGAAGCAGGCCTCAATCAGAAAGCAGCAGAATTTAATTCCCCCCCCTTGCCCATTTGCATGATGATCTCCTTCCTAATTGCCCATCTACGCTTTTCCCACAGAAGTGCTGTCCCGAGGTTGGAGATGGTTCCAGCTTTATGGAGCTTTGATCTTTATCTGCTTTTACTTTTTACAGGGCACAGAACCCGAGAGTGGCAGCTGCTTTCCTCTTGTTCCTCCTGTGGCAGTGAACTGCTCTTCCCAAGGACGGCTGCAGGAATTCTCAGGCAGCATAACGTATGGAATGCCAGGCACGCTACAGAATTCCAGTGGGAGCAGCAGGAACTTCTGTTCTTTACTGGCAGGGCTGTGCCATGAAGGGGAGCTCGGAGATATTGGTCAGCTCAGGGAATGAGCCTGGCTCATGGTAAGGAAATTCACTGTGCAGTTACTTCGGGCCCTTCTCCTCCTTCTCCTCCTTCTCCTCCTTCTCCTCCTCCTTCTCCTCCTCCTTCTCCTTCTCCTTCTCCTTCTCCTTCTCCTTCTCCTTCTCCTTCTCCTTCTCCTTCTCCTTCTCCTTCTCCTTCTCCTTCTCCTTCTCCTTCTCCTTCTCCTTCTCCTTCTCCTTCTCCTTCTCCTTCTCCCTCTCTTCCCAACACCAGTTCCAGACCTCAGTATAATCCATGTTCCCACAGCCTGACCTTGCAGTTTTCCCAGTTTAGCAGCCCCAGCCACACTTGCAGCCTCTCTGTCTGGACTTTGTCTTGCTGAAATCTCCCTTTGTTGATCCTTTGCTGCCTCACCTTTTATCCAGCAATAACGTGCAGTGGGTGGAAGCTTCTCAGAATTCCCTCCCTGTTCCACTGGAAACATTCCCAAGTGGAAGCAGCTGCACTGCCCATCAGCACTTGCCTGCTTTTAGGGGTGGTTGAGGCATGAAGGATGCAACAAATGGAGTTGGCTCCAAGGGGATGAAATGCTCCCCCTGAGGCTGCTCAGAGAGCTGGAGCTGAGGAATCCGGGTGGGAATCACTCCAAGAAAAAGGAAGGAAAAGAGAGCAGAGGAACAGGGATGCAATTCCAACCTCTCCAAGGACTGGGATGGGCACATTCACCATCACCATTTAATCTAGACACGATTTCTTCTTTGCCTCTGGCTGCCAGGAGCAGGATGAGCAGTTTAATGAGTTTAAATAGTGAATAGTTTAATTAGCTGGAAGAGACTGGATCAATAGCTGCTTAAACAAACAACTGGATCCCTGTTTCCAAGCTTGGATGTAGTTTTGGAAGGTTCCTGGCAGTTTGGCAGGGATTAGTGATGCTGAGAATGTGCTTTTTTGTGGGTTTGGGGCTTTTACTCCTGTTCACGTGGCTGCTCTTTTTCTTGTTGAGTGGAAAACAGGAGGGAAAGAGCAACGACGGAAGGAATTCCACTCTTGCTGCTTCAAGGGATGGATCAGGAAGGGAACAGGCTGCAGGGAATTTGGAGTGCAAACTGAGATCTCTCCGATATTTTCGGCTCAGTCAGTCCATCAGTGCTTGGTAGCTGTTTAGGCCACGTGCAAGGTGAATGATGGTGCACATGGCAGAGCTGCTGGTGGCTCCTTCCCCTGCCCGGCTGTCAGTCACCCTGCAGGGTGCTGGAGCAGCGTGCCAGAGGCCGTGGATCCTATGGATCCCATGGATCCCAGGGGCGTGATCAGGAGCCTGGGCCTGCTGGCCACTCCTTGCTCTCTCTTACCCTGATTTTTCAGCTCTGCAGCGAATCCAGCTTGAGTTTTTCAACCCCCTAGAAACCCAGGGACCTTTCATGTCTGTTCTCAGATCTGGGATTTAAATCCAGCCCTTATCAAAGCACCCCGTGACCAGGCAGGCCCTGAATCCCAGCAGGGATCTGATAAAGAGGGACCTGACATCCTAAAGAAACCCTTTGAAATCCTGCTGGGATTGATTTGTATCCATAATGGAGCCCCGAGCTCTCTGCCAGGGAGAGATGAAGCTGCTCCTTTGCTTTATTATCCTCAGGCCCATCCCAGCTTTGAGGGAAATTCAGTCCCTCTTCAAGCCCCAAAATCATGGAAAAGCTCCTTTGTATCCTCTCCACAGCCCCTACGTGGATTAATCAACTTTTTATTTGATATGGTGTCATTCTCCTTTTTTTTCCATGGATAAAACTCCACGGTGAGCAATCAGAGCAGAAATAGGAAATGCAGGAGTCTTGGATTCCACAGTGGGATTAACTTCCCTTTTCTGCTCTCTTTCAGGACAGGAAAAACCACTGAACTCGCCCCATCTTTGGGACCAAGAGCTTTGGTGCTGGAGTAGGCAAAGCCAGCTAGGGCCCCCCTTGTCCTGCCCATGGTGTGGGTCAGGGACAGGCTCCTCTTCTCCTCTGTGCTGGGATGAACTGCCTAGGGAATGCTATTACTGACAGCCCGGTCCTAGCCCCGGCTACTGGAAATGGGCGGAGGTGAAGAGGCAAGTGCCAGAGTTGCTTGGGGATGATGGAATTGTGGTGTTTGGCTGTGCCCAGAGGGGCAGGTTGGGCATTTCTGTGTGTCTGAGGACCGGTTTGGGTGCTGGGGAGCCCGGGGAGCCGAGCTCTCAGTGCATTCCCAGCTCACCCGGGGGTGGGAGCTGGTGCAGGGCTGGGTGACAGCCTCTGGTCGGGCTCGGGGCAGGCCCTGGCCCCGGCACAGACACGCTGGGGTGCTTTGGGGCCGCTTGGGGAGCAATGGGAAGAAAATGAGGGATGGTGCTGGGCAGAGCGATCGGCCTGTGCTCGTGTCAGCGCAGCCGTGCAGGGCACTGGGATCTGGGTAAAACACCGGCTCTCCTGGTGTTCAGGGATGCAAGGTCTGAGGGACCGGATTTACTTGGGGTTTTCCAGGACAGCAGGAAGAAGAGGAAATGTGGTGCCAGAGGTGCGTCCCATCAGGTTGCAGTTCCCTCTTTCCCATTTCCATTTCCTCCTCAGTGCGGGTGTCCCCTGCAGCCCATGAGCACGTGGCCGGTGACAACTCCCTGTCTGTGGAGGGATTCCTTATGGAACAAGGGCAGATGACACTTGTGTGAGGCTTACGACTGTTAGAATTAGACCAGGATGGGTTTAAGGAAAACTAGAATCGTGTGTTAATCTTACTGGTCAATGAACAAATGGAATCCACACTTCTGTAAGAAAAAATAGAGTGTATGGAGCATATAGAAGAAGCTGGTTTTGCCTGCTGCTGCTGCTTGGCTGTATCATGTAACCCCATTCGAACTCTGCCTTCAAGACAGCTGTGAGACCGTGAAATAAAGAACTTAGCAGAACAGCAGCCTCCTCTGCTCTTTCACCCTGGTCCGAGAAGGAGGGGTACCCTGTCAAAGGCTCAACACTTGCCTTTCTGACTTTGTTTCTAAATTTCTACCTTTCTAATTTTGTTTGTTTCTAATTTTTTTGTTTGTTTGTTTCTAACTTTGTTTGTTTTCAACTTTCTCCCTTTAGAAATTTGTTTGTTTCTTGTATTTTACCTCTTTGTTTGTTTCTAAATTTCTGCCGTTGTAACTTTGTTTCTAACTTTCTACTTTTAAAATTTCATTTGTTTTTAACTTTTTACCATTCCTCCCAGCGAGGGCTGTGTGCAGAATACTAAAACCTGTTAAGTTCTTCACTTTTACGTCTATAGGCAAATGCTACTGATTTAGATGTAAATTCATTTTGAAATAAGCCAGCCCTCTCTGTCTACTCTGTCGCATACAGCAATATAAGAAGCTGGGAATAGAGATCCGCAGGTTTTGAGAATAACGAGCCGGCGTTTTTCTGTAGGAAGGAAAGCAGCAAGCGCCTGGCCGCAGGAGCCGAGACGCTCGGGCTGCAGGAGCTGCAGAGCGCCCGGAGCCGGCTTTTCCCTGTGCTCTGTGCCTGCCCCCGGGCTGAGCTGGGCGGCGCTGCTGCCGCCTGGTGGCGAGAGCGCGGCACTGCCGCCCCCGACACGGCGCCCCGGCGCTGCTGCCGCCCGGTGCCGGCTGAGCCGAGAGGGCGGCGGCCTCGGTGGCTGCCGAGCGTGGCAAGGAGCGGGAGCGAGCGGGGCCGGGTCTGTCAGCGGAGGGGAGGGGCGAAGGGCGGTTCGGAGCGCCAAGGGACACGGCCGTGCACGAGCGGGGCCACAGCTATGGAAAGGGCCGGGCGCCGTGCGGGGCGGTGACCGCGGGGAATGACAGCGCGGGGGGCGGCCCGGCGGGGCCGGTTTTGCCGGGCAGCAGAGGCGCGGTCGCAGCGCGACCCGGGCGGGAGGCACCGGGCGGGCACGGTCGGAATAGAGCCGCCCGCGTGTCGCTCTCAAGGAGGCGGCTCGGAAAGGAAGGCGCAGTTCCGCGCTCTCGGGACGGCGTTAAGTGACGTTTTTATTAGAATAGTATAGTATTTATTTTATTTTATTATTTTATTATCTGCCAGGACCTTGCAGAGGGTGGTTTACACTTCCGCCACACTCAAGATGGCGGACGCAGTAGGCCCCCTGCGAGAGGTGTCCCTGCCGATGCCTGCCGCCGGTCGCGGAGCCGTCGGCCGCCTCCGGCGCGGCTGACCCCGCCAGCCGTGTCCTCGCACCGGGAAGCACGGCGGAAAATCGCGCGGAAAGCGCGGGGCCGGCGTCGGAGTCCGGGCCGGATTCAGGCAGCCGAATAGACAGAAGCCCTTGTGAGGGGCGGCGGGGGCCCTAAGTGTACCACACTAAAGATGGCGGCTCGACCGGAAGTGGCTTCTGCCAGCACCCAAGATGGCGGCGAAGGGCGGAAGTGTCGTCACTGCCACACTAAAGATGGCGGTCGTGTGCAGTGTTTTCTGACCTTCTCAATATGGCGGAAGGGAAGGCCCCCCCCCCCCAAGCTGCGTCTATTCGGCTGCCTGAACGCGACGCCGACGCCGACGTCAGCCCAGCGCTTGCGCGCAATTTTCTGAGGCGTTTCCCGCTACGCGGACACCGACTGTGGGGTCAGCGGCGCCTGGGGCAAGCGGGAGCATTCAGGCAGTCGAATAGACGGAGCGGGGGGCGGGGGGGGGGGGGGGGTCCTTCCGGCCGCCATCTTGAGAAGGTCGAATAGCCACATCGGTGCCGTATCGGTGACTTCCGCCCTTCTTCGCCAGGAGCGCCAATGGCGGGGAGCCCGGGGAGCAGCGCTGCCGGGCCGGGGGCACCGGGGCGGGTGCTCCGGGCTCGGAGGTGAGCGGGGAACGGGGACAGCCCCGAGCGGACGGTGGGGGCCGCGGGGGATCGGTATTCCGGCCCAGGGATGAGTGTTCCGGCACAGGGGTGGCTGTCCCGGCACAGGGATGCGTTCATGGACTGTCTAATAATATTATTTAACGATCGTGCAAGGAGATCTGTATAAAAAAATCCTCCGTGGTCATCCTTCTCCCACAGCCCCGCTGTGTTTTCAGGATCTTGGGGGAAGAGTTTGGGTCTGAACAAGGCTCTCGGGCACAGGGTGGGATTCTTGGGGTGCAGGGCCAGGATTTGGACTCGATGCTCCCTGTGGGTCCCTTGCAGCCCAGGAAATGCTGCGATCCTGTGCCTCTGAGGGTGAAATAAAGGGGAGCGGTGGGGTTTGTGCCCGCTGTGTTCACGGCCCCGCCGGCTCAGGGCGGGTTAAAGGCGCAGCTGCCCCGAGACAGCGGGACCGGCCGGGGCTGCTCGCTCCCGGTGCTGCCGCCTCGTGGGGAGAGCCCGGCACTGCAGCCCGCGCAGGCGCTGGACCACGGGATGGGCGTGGAACAGCAGCGCAGGGGATGCTGAGGCAGCCCAGGGAATGCTGCGGTCCCAGGGAAGGCTGAGGCGTCCCCTGCCCGGGGCACTCGGCAGCAAAGCCCTGATGTTGAGCAGAAAAAGGAAAGTTCTGGGTTAGTGGGAGGAGGTTTCTGGAATGGAGCTGGGACAGGTGCTGATCCACGCATGGAATCACGGGCTGGTTTGGCGTGGAAGGGACCACCAGGATCATTTACACTCTGTTTGTTGTCTGATTGCACAGCGAAGAACATCCAGAACTGCCACCTCACCCTCACGGACAGCAGGAATGTCTTCCATAGCTCTTGTTTTGGAATGGGAATGGCTGTTGGGAGCTCTGGCAGGACCAGGTAAGAAGAGAAATGGGATCATTGTGGCTGCTGCTGGAGGTGGTTTTCTGCTTTCCGGCTGTTCTTCTCATTGATCCTTTCACAGCAGTGTTCTAGGGCACATTTGAGGGTAATTCCAGGAATTTGAAACCAGATAAAAACTGGTGGGGCAAAAATGTGAACACAATCCATTTCTGGTAGTTCCAAGCTTCTCCCACAACACCGTTCCAGGGGAAAGCTGATAAAAGGGTAAAGATGCAGAGGAACAAGTGCTGTAAAGCCCCCTGGCGCTCTGAGAGAGCAAACCTTCCAGTAGTCCCAGCAGATCTCTTGGAGAAAGTGTGGGATCGCAAGGTTTTCCAGGAAAGCAAAACAAGGGTGGAGATGAGGGAATAGGCTTCCAGTTCTTCCTTTAGCTGAAAGCCTGGGGGAATTGAGAGGGGCCACAAGAACTGTTTGTGTAGGCAAATGGGAGTTTGGGGTCTGAATCTGAGTTTCCCTCTGGGGCATTTTTGAGGGAAAAGCTGAGGTGCTGTTTAAGGGAGAGAATGGACATTTTTGGGGTGGAAAAAGTTGAATCAATATTGTAGAGGAAGTAAAACGCTGGGGGTAAAAGTGGATGCAATGTGGAGGGGACAGATTGAATATTTTGGAGGCAAAATGGGGAACTGAGTAGTGGAGAGATGGGGAACATTTTGGAGGCAACACTTGACAAACTCTCTGGGGTGGAGAACGACCACATTGAGGGAAAAATGAGGTGATGAGCAGTGGGCACGTAGGGAAGGTCGTGGGGGTAAATCTTGAGAAAAGCCCCGTGGTATTCAAGAAATCCTTGGTAGCAGGACTGAGGAATTCAGTGGTGGAAAAATAGGGGAATTTTGCGGGGGTAAAACTTTAAAAGATCTAAGAGTTGAGAGTGTGTGTTTTTAGGTAGAAAGGATGTCTTGTTGAAGTTGGGCGTCTGGATTGTGGCATTTATGGATCCAGAAAGTAGAAGATAAAGGAGACTCCCAAAGCCTCGGTAGCTGTGTTAAGAAATCCGTCCCAGGGAAGAAAGGTACCTAAACCTCCTAGAAGTAGGGACTAATTAGCATGGGAAGGGGAAAACCCACCCCCAGTGGGAGAGAGCACGCCGGGTAAGGGAAGAGAAGGATGCCCTTAAGAAGAAGTAGGGAAGGTGAATTTCTCGGCTTGCTGAAATGTATCAAAAAGTTTGGAATCTGGGTCTGTGTGGAGGCCGGGATTTTCTCAGCCATATGCAGAGCCCAGCACTAGGAATAAAGGAATTCCAGGCTTTACAACGCCAAAAATGCAGTACCAGAGAGTTCTGTTATCCCGAGGACTTGGGGGATACTTGGCAAAAATTTCCGGGGGCCCAGGCTGGACCGAGCTTTTAACGCTCCCCGGATTCACGGGATCGGGGATTCCAGCGTGCCCTGCACGGGTTTTTTCAGGGAAGTCCCAAATCCTTCGTGTGAGCACGAAGCAGAATCCCCTGGGAGCTGTGAAGGCAACAGGATATTTCTTGGGAATTTTGAAGGGTTGGGTGAGTCCTCAGTGTTAGGTTGGAATGAACGCAAATTGTCCGGGAGTTGCTGGTTTGGGGATGGCCGGGTCTGGGTTTGGATTTGTGGGCACCGAGTGTTCCTTGTGTCAGCTTTAGGTCTTCTGGATTGGTAGGAATTGTCAGAGAAAAGAGAAGGCAATTGAAATGCGGAGCTCCATTCCCGGAGAAATGGTCAGGATGGGAGCGGGAAGGCTGTGGAGCTGCTGGGAGCTCGTGGAGAACGAAAGGATCTGAGGCCTGGAGGCAAAAGCTGTGGAACAAAGCCTGAAAAGGGTGTGGGGTGGGGCGGGAGGGGGAGGAGGGCACCGTGGTGGGGGGAAAGAGGGAAAGGATCCCTGCTCCGGGAATCCAGCAGGGACCAGGAGAGGATCATTTTCCATCCACTGCTCTCAGTGGAATCCTAATAAGGACGGTGGAAGGGAAGTGATTCGTTTGTTCTTAGGTTTGGAATGAAAGGTGCTCTTGCAGAGGGGACTATTGACCTGTTAAAAATCTGTTGGATACAGGAAAAGAGGGAGGAAGCAAGCAGCTGGGGAATGAAGGGGTGGATTTTTTGGTGGATACAGGGAAAGACACGGGAAGGGGCTCTCAAGTAGAATACACCTCACGGGCAGCACCAGGAGAAGCCTCAAGTGCCCTTTTTTTCCAAGCTCTGACATTCCAGAGGAGTAAGCAGTGGTCAGCCCATCACTTTCTGTATTCCTTGGATGCCCAGTGCTTTGTTGGGAAGAGATAATATTTGGAAATGAACAAATCCGGGGATGTAATTTCCTGATAGTAAAGCCCCAGAGAGCCTGGTTTTGATATCCTTCCAGCACCCAAACGCAGCAGAGGGAATCCTGGCGGAGCTGGAAAACGCTGTCGCTCCGTCGGTGGAATTCCTGGGAACTGGAAAGCAGCAGAAGCAGCAAGAACAGAGTTGGAAGCAGGCTCCAGCCGGGTAAGGCAGACACCAAATCCTTTGGAACTGGGCAGGGGTGGGAAGAATGAATTCTTACATTTGTAGCCCAGGGATTCCTGAGCAGGATCCCGGCAGGGAAGACTGCAGGGATCAGGCTGGGGCCTGATCGCAGCTGGGGGCAGCGAGCCTTGGAATTGGCTGAAGGGAAGAAAGAGGGATCCTTTGAGCACAAGGATCAGGTGTCAAATGCGGAGATGGCATCAGACAATTCCTCGGGAGGGTTTAGTTCCTGGGCCAAATCGATCTGCTGCCTTGTGAAGGAGCTCAGAGACCTGGGAAGAGCCCAAGCAACGCAGGGAATGCACCGGCAGATAAAAGTGCCGGGGAACGGTGGGGAAAAGCATCCGAACAGGGGGCCTCGTTTTGTACAGGGACGGTACAAAAAATTGTCCGAAAGAATAGGAATGGAATGGGATTTTACGTATTCCTCGGAGGCCACAATCCAGTGGGAAGGCTGAGAGAAAGAAACAAGGCCTAAAAAGGCAGATGAGCCAAATCTGCCCAAAGCCTCCAATGGCCACATTCCCTGGCATTGCTGAGGACTTCAGCCAAGCTCCAAGCAAAAGGTGAGCCCCTGATTTTGGTGCCAAGGGAAACTCCAAGTTAAGAATGATCCAAATATGAAGCGCTTCTCACAAAACTCAGCTTTGCAAACCTTTCTTTGGGCTAAAAAAGAAAAGATGGGAATGCCCTTGGCAGAAAAGCAGCTGTGAGGCACAGCAGGCTTCAAATGCCTGTCAGCAGGAGCTCCAGGAGAAACGGCTGCTGGCTCCGGGCATCCTGGGCTTTCCAGGCAGGTTTTGTAGCGGATTGCAAGGCAGTTTTCCTGCCTCTGGGGGGTGGCACCTGCATCCCGCTGGAAAGGGAAAATGTGGAGAGAGGGGCAAGCGGGAAGACGGTTGCTGATGTGTGTCCTTGGATCGCAGTTCCTCCCGGTGAGTCTGTGCTGCTGGAAGTTTGAAGGAGATCAGTCCTGGAGTACGTGTGGGTTCACCTGTGGGGTTTGGGAGCGACGCTGGCCATGAAATTCCAGGGATGTTCCCTTTGCTGGAGTGAGAAGCAGTGGAAGCACTTTGCTGTCTGCTTCTTCATCGCCTGCGCCTCGGTCCCCTGGGGCTCCAGGTAATCCCCTCTCACCTTTGCTTTTCCAAGGGTCTCTAAATGAGGGCTTGAGCTTTGGTGTAGCTCCCTTTACAGGGAAGATCTGTTCCAGGAAAGGTCTCCTGGTCTGGACCGATGGCGTTGCAGGAAGAGCAGGAAACCCCGCAGCTCCTGTGGCTCCCTCATCCGATTTGCCTGCAGGCAGCAGCAAGGATCATTCCCAAGTGTCATGCCCTGGCTCCGTGACTCGGTGAGGTTGTGTTCCCCCAAAGGCCAGGGGCCGCTTTGTTTTGCGGCTCACGAAAGTCCAGCTCGGTGGTGCTGGGTTTGGTTTTTGTGTGTAATGAAGGCACTGAAAAATTCCCCTCCTTCACTGGCACAGCCCTGGAGTGGGAGCAGATTCCCCTTATCCCGCAGTTATCCCGCTCCTGCCCTGGATCCCTGCGGTGCCGTGTGTTCTCCAAGCTCACAGCACTGCTGGCTCTAAACAAGAAAAACAATCCCTGTTCCTTCTCTTCTCCGTCCTTGATGTTCCCAGGCCCTGCATCTCCCTGGCTATTCCCTGTGGGAGTCTTCATCTCCATCCCACCTTATCCCGATCAGGTAAGGGTCTGAGATGTGTTTAGCAGCAAATGCATTCCTGTGAAGAAAGCCAAGAGCAAAGAGCATCCAGATGCAGAGAAGTCTTTAGAAAAGCGTTCCAGACGTGCAAATGAGGGATGTGTCTTCCTGCATCTCCTGTTGTTTTTCTCTGTCACGTTTTGGAAGGGTTTCTCTCAGTGATTTCCTGCAGTCCAGGTGCGTCCCTTCTTTTGTCCAAATCCAGTGCCAGAGGATTGAAAAACTGACGAGTGGGGCCTGGGATGAAAACGGTTCTCCTAAAATGAGGGAAACAATGCTAGAAGAGAAATGAGCATCCTTTTAATGCCTGGAATAAAAATGCTGGAAAAGGGCACTTTTTATTTGATATGGTGTCATTCTCCTTTTTTTTTCCATAGCTAAAACTCCACGGTGAGCAATCAGAGCAGAAATAGGAAATGCAGGAGTCTTGGATTCCACAGTGGGATTAACTTCCCTTTTCTGCTCTCTTTCAGGACAGGAAAAACCACTGAACTCGCCCCATCTTTGGGACCAAGAGCTTTGGTGCTGGAGTAGGCAAAGCCAGCTAGGGCCCCCCTTGTCCTGCCCATGGTGTGGGTCAGGGACAGGCTCCTCTTCTCCTCTGTGCTGGGATGAACTGCCTAGGGAATGCTATTACTGACAGCCCGGTCCTAGCCCCGGCTACTGGAAATGGGCGGAGGTGAAGAGGCAAGTGCCAGAGTTGCTTGGGGATGATGGAATTGTGGTGTTTGGCTGTGCCCAGAGGGGCAGGTTGGGCATTTCTGTGTGTCTGAGGACCGGTTTGGGTGCTGGGGAGCCCGGGGAGCCGAGCTCTCAGTGCATTCCCAGCTCACCCGGGGGTGGGAGCTGGTGCAGGGCTCTGGTCGGGCTCGGGGCAGGCCCTGGCCCCGGCACAGACACGCTGGGGTGCTTTGGGGCCGCTTGGGGAGCCGTGGGAGGAGAATGAGGGATGGTGCTGGGCAGAGCGATCGGCCTGTGCTCGTGTCAGCGCAGCCGTGCAGGGCACTGGGATCTGGGTAAAACACCGGCTCTCCTGGTGTTCAGGGAAGCAAGGTCTGTATTTATCCATACGTATTTATCCCTACATATTTATCCCTATATTTATCCATATGTTTATCCACGTATTTACCCATGAATTTATCCCTATATTTACCCATGTATTTACCCAGGTGTTTTATGAACACTCAAGTGCCATATCCATGTATTTTATGAGCACTTCCAGGGTTGGTGACTCCACCACTGCCCTGGGCAGCTGTTCCAGCGCTGGACAACCCTTCCCATGCTGGGCCAGGAGATGGATTCTGGAAATGCAGACTCCGAGGAGCAGGGGATTAAGGCAGCATTGGATTCCTTTATTCTCCCAGAAGGATAAAGGAGATTTATCCCCAGACGAACCAGAGGTGTTCACACTGAGGTCATTAGTGGGATTTCTTCCTTACTCCCACAAATACCCACTGGGGTGACAGAGTTCCCTACAAGGGCGGTGTTGGAAGGAGCTGCTGGAATGTTTTGCTGTTTATTGGGATCCACAGGATGTTTGGTGTCTCTCAGAGCTGTTCCAGGCTTTCCACAGACCCAAACGCTCCTCACACTTCTCCTCAGAGTAGAGAGGTTTCCCAGAGTGCTGGTTTTTAATTTCAGATGCTGGGATAACGACACGGCTTCAGGAGGCAGGAGACTCATTGTGCTGTGCCTCAGTCCAGGCAGGGACAACCCCCAGCTAATAAAAACCTCTTTAAAGCACAAAAAGTCCCATTAAACTGATATTATAAAGGCTGCAAATTGAAGCAGGCCTCAATCAGAAAGCAGCAGAATTTAATTCCCCCCCCTTGCCCATTTGCATGATGATCTCCTTCCTAATTGCCCATCTACGCTTTTCCCACAGAAGTGCTGTCCCGAGGTTGGAGATGGTTCCAGCTTTATGGAGCTTTGATCTTTATCTGCTTTTACTTTTTACAGGGCACAGAACCCGAGAGTGGCAGCTGCTTTCCTCTTGTTCCTCCTGTGGCAGTGAACTGCTCTTCCCAAGGACGGCTGCAGGAATTCTCAGGCAGCATAACGTATGGAATGCCAGGCACGCTACAGAATTCCAGTGGGAGCAGCAGGAACTTCTGTTCTTTACTGGCAGGGCTGTGCCATGAAGGGGAGCTCGGAGATATTGGTCAGCTCAGGGAATGAGCCTGGCTCATGGTAAGGAAATTCACTGTGCAGTTACTTCGGGCCCTTCTCCTCCTTCTCCTCCTTCTCCTCCTTCTCCTCCTCCTTCTCCTCCTCCTTCTCCTTCTCCTTCTCCTTCTCCTTCTCCTTCTCCTTCTCCTTCTCCTTCTCCTTCTCCTTCTCCTTCTCCTTCTCCTTCTCCTTCTCCTTCTCCTTCTCCTTCTCCTTCTCCTTCTCCTTCTCCTTCTCCCTCTCTTCCCAACACCAGTTCCAGACCTCAGTATAATCCATGTTCCCACAGCCTGACCTTGCAGTTTTCCCAGTTTAGCAGCCCCAGCCACACTTGCAGCCTCTCTGTCTGGACTTTGTCTTGCTGAAATCTCCCTTTGTTGATCCTTTGCTGCCTCACCTTTTATCCAGCAATAACGTGCAGTGGGTGGAAGCTTCTCAGAATTCCCTCCCTGTTCCACTGGAAACATTCCCAAGTGGAAGCAGCTGCACTGCCCATCAGCACTTGCCTGCTTTTAGGGGTGGTTGAGGCATGAAGGATGCAACAAATGGAGTTGGCTCCAAGGGGATGAAATGCTCCCCCTGAGGCTGCTCAGAGAGCTGGAGCTGAGGAATCCGGGTGGGAATCACTCCAAGAAAAAGGAAGGAAAAGAGAGCAGAGGAACAGGGATGCAATTCCAACCTCTCCAAGGACTGGGATGGGCACATTCACCATCACCATTTAATCTAGACACGATTTCTTCTTTGCCTCTGGCTGCCAGGAGCAGGATGAGCAGTTTAATGAGTTTAAATAGTGAATAGTTTAATTAGCTGGAAGAGACTGGATCAATAGCTGCTTAAACAAACAACTGGATCCCTGTTTCCAAGCTTGGATGTAGTTTTGGAAGGTTCCTGGCAGTTTGGCAGGGATTAGTGATGCTGAGAATGTGCTTTTTTGTGGGTTTGGGGCTTTTACTCCTGTTCACGTGGCTGCTCTTTTTCTTGTTGAGTGGAAAACAGGAGGGAAAGAGCAACGACGGAAGGAATTCCACTCTTGCTGCTTCAAGGGATGGATCAGGAAGGGAACAGGCTGCAGGGAATTTGGAGTGCAAACTGAGATCTCTCCGATATTTTCGGCTCAGTCAGTCCATCAGTGCTTGGTAGCTGTTTAGGCCACGTGCAAGGTGAATGATGGTGCACATGGCAGAGCTGCTGGTGGCTCCTTCCCCTGCCCGGCTGTCAGTCACCCTGCAGGGTGCTGGAGCAGCGTGCCAGAGGCCGTGGATCCTATGGATCCCATGGATCCCAGGGGCGTGATCAGGAGCCTGGGCCTGCTGGCCACTCCTTGCTCTCTCTTACCCTGATTTTTCAGCTCTGCAGCGAATCCAGCTTGAGTTTTTCAACCCCCTAGAAACCCAGGGACCTTTCATGTCTGTTCTCAGATCTGGGATTTAAATCCAGCCCTTATCAAAGCACCCCGTGACCAGGCAGGCCCTGAATCCCAGCAGGGATCTGATAAAGAGGGACCTGACATCCTAAAGAAACCCTTTGAAATCCTGCTGGGATTGATTTGTATCCATAATGGAGCCCCGAGCTCTCTGCCAGGGAGAGATGAAGCTGCTCCTTTGCTTTATTATCCTCAGGCCCATCCCAGCTTTGAGGGAAATTCAGTCCCTCTTCAAGCCCCAAAATCATGGAAAAGCTCCTTTGTATCCTCTCCACAGCCCCTACGTGGATTAATCAACTTTTTATTTGATATGGTGTCATTCTCCTTTTTTTTCCATGGCTAAAACTCCACGGTGAGCAATCAGAGCAGAAATAGGAAATGCAGGAGTCTTGGATTCCACAGTGGGATTAACTTCCCTTTTCTGCTCTCTTTCAGGACAGGAAAAACCACTGAACTCGCCCCATCTTTGGGACCAAGAGCTTTGGTGCTGGAGTAGGCAAAGCCAGCTAGGGCCCCCCTTGTCCTGCCCATGGTGTGGGTCAGGGACAGGCTCCTCTTCTCCTCTGTGCTGGGATGAACTGCCTAGGGAATGCTATTACTGACAGCCCGGTCCTAGCCCCGGCTACTGGAAATGGGCGGAGGTGAAGAGGCAAGTGCCAGAGTTGCTTGGGGATGATGGAATTGTGGTGTTTGGCTGTGCCCAGAGGGGCAGGTTGGGCATTTCTGTGTGTCTGAGGACCGGTTTGGGTGCTGGGGAGCCCGGGGAGCCGAGCTCTCAGTGCATTCCCAGCTCACCCGGGGGTGGGAGCTGGTGCAGGGCTCTGGTCGGGCTCGGGGCAGGCCCTGGCCCCGGCACAGACACGCTGGGGTGCTTTGGGGCCGCTTGGGGAGCCGTGGGAGGAGAATGAGGGATGGTGCTGGGCAGAGCGATCGGCCTGTGCTCGTGTCAGCGCAGCCGTGCAGGGCACTGGGATCTGGGTAAAACACCGGCTCTCCTGGTGTTCAGGGAAGCAAGGTCTGTATTTATCCATACGTATTTATCCCTACATATTTATCCCTATATTTATCCATGGATTATCCATATATGTTTATCCATATACATTTATCCATATTTTTATCCACGTATTTACCCATGAATTTATCCCTATATTTACCCATGTATTTACCCAGGTATTTTATGAACACTCAAGTGCCATATCCATGTATTTTATGAGCACTTCCAGGGTTGGTGACTCCACCACTGCCCTGGGCAGCTGTTCCAGCGCTGGACAACCCTTCCCATGCTGGGCCAGGAGATGGATTCTGGAAATGCAGACTCCGAGGAGCAGGGGATTAAGGCAGCATTGGATTCCTTTATTCTCCCAGAAGGATAAAGGAGATTTATCCCCAGACGAACCAGAGGTGTTCACACTGAGGTCATTAGTGGGATTTCTTCCTTACTCCCACAAATACCCACTGGGGTGACAGAGTTCCCTACAAGGGCGGTGTTGGAAGGAGCTGCTGGAATGTTTTGCTGTTTATTGGGATCCACAGGATGTTTGGTGTCTCTCAGAGCTGTTCCAGGCTTTCCACAGACCCAAACGCTCCTCACACTTCTCCTCAGAGTAGAGAGGTTTCCCAGAGTGCTGGTTTTTAATTTCAGATGCTGGGATAACGACACGGCTTCAGGAGGCAGGAGACTCATTGTGCTGTGCCTCAGTCCAGGCAGGGACAACCCCCAGCTAATAAAAACCTCTTTAAAGCACAAGAAGTCCCATTAAACTGATATTATAAAGGCTGCAAATTGAAGCAGGCCTCAATCAGAAAGCAGCAGAATTTAATTCCCCCCCCTTGCCCATTTGCATGATGATCTCCTTCCTAATTGCCCATCTACGCTTTTCCCACAGAAGTGCTGTCCCGAGGTTGGAGATGGTTCCAGCTTTATGGAGCTTTGATCTTTATCTGGTTTTACTTTTTACAGGGCACAGAACCCGAGAGTGGCAGCTGCTTTCCTCTTGTTCCTCCTGTGGCAGTGAACTGCTCTTCCCAAGGACGGCTGCAGGAATTCTCAGGCAGCATAACGTATGGAATGCCAGGCACGCTACAGAATTCCAGTGGGAGCAGCAGGAACTTCTGTTCTTTACTGGCAGGGCTGTGCCATGAAGGGGAGCTCGGAGATATTGGTCAGCTCAGGGAATGAGCCTGGCTCATGGTAAGGAAATTCACTGTGCAGTTACTTCGGGCCCTTCTCCTCCTTCTCCTCCTTCTCCTCCTTCTCCTCCTTCTCCTCCTTCTCCTCCTTCTCCTTCTCCTTCTCCTTCTCCTTCTCCTTCTCCTTCTCCTTCTCCTTCTCCTTCTCCTTCTCCTTCTCCTTCTCCTTCTCCCTCTCTTCCCAACACCAGTTCCAGACCTCAGTATAATCCATGTTCCCACAGCCTGACCTTGCAGTTTTCCCAGTTTAGCAGCCCCAGCCACACTTGCAGCCTCTCTGTCTGGACTTTGTCTTGCTGAAATCTCCCTTTGTTGATCCTTTGCTGCCTCACCTTTTATCCAGCAATAACGTGCAGTGGGTGGAAGCTTCTCAGAATTCCCTCCCTGTTCCACTGGAAACATTCCCAAGTGGAAGCAGCTGCACTGCCCATCAGCACTTGCCTGCTTTTAGGGGTGGTTGAGGCATGAAGGATGCAACAAATGGAGTTGGCTCCAAGGGGATGAAATGCTCCCCCTGAGGCTGCTCAGAGAGCTGGAGCTGAGGAATCCGGGTGGGAATCACTCCAAGAAAAAGGAAGGAAAAGAGAGCAGAGGAACAGGGATGCAATTCCAACCTCTCCAAGGACTGGGATGGGCACATTCACCATCACCATTTAATCTAGACACGATTTCTTCTTTGCCTCTGGCTGCCAGGAGCAGGATGAGCAGTTTAATGAGTTTAAATAGTGAATAGTTTAATTAGCTGGAAGAGACTGGATCAATAGCTGCTTAAACAAACAACTGGATCCCTGTTTCCAAGCTTGGATGTAGTTTTGGAAGGTTCCTGGCAGTTTGGCAGGGATTAGTGATGCTGAGAATGTGCTTTTTTGTGGGTTTGGGGCTTTTACTCCTGTTCACGTGGCTGCTCTTTTTCTTGTTGAGTGGAAAACAGGAGGGAAAGAGCAACGACGGAAGGAATTCCACTCTTGCTGCTTCAAGGGATGGATCAGGAAGGGAACAGGCTGCAGGGAATTTGGAGTGCAAACTGAGATCTCTCCGATATTTTCGGCTCAGTCAGTCCATCAGTGCTTGGTAGCTGTTTAGGCCACGTGCAAGGTGAATGATGGTGCACATGGCAGAGCTGCTGGTGGCTCCTTCCCCTGCCCGGCTGTCAGTCACCCTGCAGGGTGCTGGAGCAGCGTGCCAGAGGCCGTGGATCCTATGGATCCCATGGATCCCAGGGGCGTGATCAGGAGCCTGGGCCTGCTGGCCACTCCTTGCTCTCTCTTACCCTGATTTTTCAGCTCTGCAGCGAATCCAGCTTGAGTTTTTCAACCCCCTAGAAACCCAGGGACCTTTCATGTCTGTTCTCAGATCTGGGATTTAAATCCAGCCCTTATCAAAGCACCCCGTGACCAGGCAGGCCCTGAATCCCAGCAGGGATCTGATAAAGAGGGACCTGACATCCTAAAGAAACCCTTTGAAATCCTGCTGGGATTGATTTGTATCCATAATGGAGCCCCGAGCTCTCTGCCAGGGAGAGATGAAGCTGCTCCTTTGCTTTATTATCCTCAGGCCCATCCCAGCTTTGAGGGAAATTCAGTCCCTCTTCAAGCCCCAAAATCATGGAAAAGCTCCTTTGTATCCTCTCCACAGCCCCTACGTGGATTAATCAACTTTTTATTTGATATGGTGTCATTCTCCTTTTTTTTCCATGGCTAAAACTCCACGGTGAGCAATCAGAGCAGAAATAGGAAATGCAGGAGTCTTGGATTCCACAGTGGGATTAACTTCCCTTTTCTGCTCTCTTTCAGGACAGGAAAAACCACTGAACTCGCCCCATCTTTGGGACCAAGAGCTTTGGTGCTGGAGTAGGCAAAGCCAGCTAGGGCCCCCCTTGTCCTGCCCATGGTGTGGGTCAGGGACAGGCTCCTCTTCTCCTCTGTGCTGGGATGAACTGCCTAGGGAATGCTATTACTGACAGCCCGGTCCTAGCCCCGGCTACTGGAAATGGGCGGAGGTGAAGAGGCAAGTGCCAGAGTTGCTTGGGGATGATGGAATTGTGGTGTTTGGCTGTGCCCAGAGGGGCAGGTTGGGCATTTCTGTGTGTCTGAGGACCGGTTTGGGTGCTGGGGAGCCCGGGGAGCCGAGCTCTCAGTGCATTCCCAGCTCACCCGGGGGTGGGAGCTGGTGCAGGGCTCTGGTCGGGCTCGGGGCAGGCCCTGGCCCCGGCACAGACACGCTGGGGTGCTTTGGGGCCGCTTGGGGAGCCGTGGGAGGAGAATGAGGGATGGTGCTGGGCAGAGCGATCGGCCTGTGCTCGTGTCAGCGCAGCCGTGCAGGGCACTGGGATCTGGGTAAAACACCGGCTCTCCTGGTGTTCAGGGAAGCAAGGTCTGTATTTATCCATACGTATTTATCCCTACATATTTATCCCTATATTTATCCATGGATTATCCATATATGTTTATCCATATACATTTATCCATATTTTTATCCACGTATTTACCCATGAATTTATCCCTATATTTACCCATGTATTTACCCAGGTATTTTATGAACACTCAAGTGCCATATCCATGTATTTTATGAGCACTTCCAGGGTTGGTGACTCCACCACTGCCCTGGGCAGCTGTTCCAGCGCTGGACAACCCTTCCCATGCTGGGCCAGGAGATGGATTCTGGAAATGCAGACTCCGAGGAGCAGGGGATTAAGGCAGCATTGGATTCCTTTATTCTCCCAGAAGGATAAAGGAGATTTATCCCCAGACGAACCAGAGGTGTTCACACTGAGGTCATTAGTGGGATTTCTTCCTTACTCCCACAAATACCCACTGGGGTGACAGAGTTCCCTACAAGGGCGGTGTTGGAAGGAGCTGCTGGAATGTTTTGCTGTTTATTGGGATCCACAGGATGTTTGGTGTCTCTCAGAGCTGTTCCAGGCTTTCCACAGACCCAAACGCTCCTCACACTTCTCCTCAGAGTAGAGAGGTTTCCCAGAGTGCTGGTTTTTAATTTCAGATGCTGGGATAACGACACGGCTTCAGGAGGCAGGAGACTCATTGTGCTGTGCCTCAGTCCAGGCAGGGACAACCCCCAGCTAATAAAAACCTCTTTAAAGCACAAGAAGTCCCATTAAACTGATATTATAAAGGCTGCAAATTGAAGCAGGCCTCAATCAGAAAGCAGCAGAATTTAATTCCCCCCCCTTGCCCATTTGCATGATGATCTCCTTCCTAATTGCCCATCTACGCTTTTCCCACAGAAGTGCTGTCCCGAGGTTGGAGATGGTTCCAGCTTTATGGAGCTTTGATCTTTATCTGGTTTTACTTTTTACAGGGCACAGAACCCGAGAGTGGCAGCTGCTTTCCTCTTGTTCCTCCTGTGGCAGTGAACTGCTCTTCCCAAGGACGGCTGCAGGAATTCTCAGGCAGCATAACGTATGGAATGCCAGGCACGCTACAGAATTCCAGTGGGAGCAGCAGGAACTTCTGTTCTTTACTGGCAGGGCTGTGCCATGAAGGGGAGCTCGGAGATATTGGTCAGCTCAGGGAATGAGCCTGGCTCATGGTAAGGAAATTCACTGTGCAGTTACTTCGGGCCCTTCTCCTCCTTCTCCTCCTTCTCCTCCTTCTCCTCCTTCTCCTCCTTCTCCTCCTTCTCCTCCTTCTCCTCCTTCTCCTTCTCCTTCTCCTTCTCCTTCTCCTTCTCCTTCTCCCTCTCTTCCCAACACCAGTTCCAGACCTCAGTATAATCCATGTTCCCACAGCCTGACCTTGCAGTTTTCCCAGTTTAGCAGCCCCAGCCACACTTGCAGCCTCTCTGTCTGGACTTTGTCTTGCTGAAATCTCCCTTTGTTGATCCTTTGCTGCCTCACCTTTTATCCAGCAATAACGTGCAGTGGGTGGAAGCTTCTCAGAATTCCCTCCCTGTTCCACTGGAAACATTCCCAAGTGGAAGCAGCTGCACTGCCCATCAGCACTTGCCTGCTTTTAGGGGTGGTTGAGGCATGAAGGATGCAACAAATGGAGTTGGCTCCAAGGGGATGAAATGCTCCCCCTGAGGCTGCTCAGAGAGCTGGAGCTGAGGAATCCGGGTGGGAATCACTCCAAGAAAAAGGAAGGAAAAGAGAGCAGAGGAACAGGGATGCAATTCCAACCTCTCCAAGGACTGGGATGGGCACATTCACCATCACCATTTAATCTAGACACGATTTCTTCTTTGCCTCTGGCTGCCAGGAGCAGGATGAGCAGTTTAATGAGTTTAAATAGTGAATAGTTTAATTAGCTGGAAGAGACTGGATCAATAGCTGCTTAAACAAACAACTGGATCCCTGTTTCCAAGCTTGGATGTAGTTTTGGAAGGTTCCTGGCAGTTTGGCAGGGATTAGTGATGCTGAGAATGTGCTTTTTTGTGGGTTTGGGGCTTTTACTCCTGTTCACGTGGCTGCTCTTTTTCTTGTTGAGTGGAAAACAGGAGGGAAAGAGCAACGACGGAAGGAATTCCACTCTTGCTGCTTCAAGGGATGGATCAGGAAGGGAACAGGCTGCAGGGAATTTGGAGTGCAAACTGAGATCTCTCCGATATTTTCGGCTCAGTCAGTCCATCAGTGCTTGGTAGCTGTTTAGGCCACGTGCAAGGTGAATGATGGTGCACATGGCAGAGCTGCTGGTGGCTCCTTCCCCTGCCCGGCTGTCAGTCACCCTGCAGGGTGCTGGAGCAGCGTGCCAGAGGCCGTGGATCCTATGGATCCCATGGATCCCAGGGGCGTGATCAGGAGCCTGGGCCTGCTGGCCACTCCTTGCTCTCTCTTACCCTGATTTTTCAGCTCTGCAGCGAATCCAGCTTGAGTTTTTCAACCCCCTAGAAACCCAGGGACCTTTCATGTCTGTTCTCAGATCTGGGATTTAAATCCAGCCCTTATCAAAGCACCCCGTGACCAGGCAGGCCCTGAATCCCAGCAGGGATCTGATAAAGAGGGACCTGACATCCTAAAGAAACCCTTTGAAATCCTGCTGGGATTGATTTGTATCCATAATGGAGCCCCGAGCTCTCTGCCAGGGAGAGATGAAGCTGCTCCTTTGCTTTATTATCCTCAGGCCCATCCCAGCTTTGAGGGAAATTCAGTCCCTCTTCAAGCCCCAAAATCATGGAAAAGCTCCTTTGTATCCTCTCCACAGCCCCTACGTGGATTAATCAACTTTTTATTTGATATGGTGTCATTCTCCTTTTTTTTCCATGGATAAAACTCCACGGTGAGCAATCAGAGCAGAAATAGGAAATGCAGGAGTCTTGGATTCCACAGTGGGATTAACTTCCTTTTCTGCTCTCTTTCAGGACAGGAAAAACCACTGAACTCGCCCCATCTTTGGGACCAAGAGCTTTGGTGCTGGAGTAGGCAAAGCCAGCTAGGGCCCCCCTTGTCCTGCCCATGGTGTGGGTCAGGGACAGGCTCCTCTTCTCCTCTGTGCTGGATGAACTGCCTAGGGAATGCTATTACTGACAGCCCGGTCCTAGCCCCGGCTACTGGAAATGGGCGGAGGTGAAGAGGCAAGTGCCAGAGTTGCTTGGGGATGATGGAATTGTGGTGTTTGGCTGTGCCCAGAGGGGCAGGTTGGGCATTTCTGTGTGTCTGAGGACCGGTTTGGGTGCTGGGGAGCCCGGGGAGCCGAGCTCTCAGTGCATTCCCAGCTCACCCGGGGGTGGGAGCTGGTGCAGGGCTGGGTGACAGCCTCTGGTCGGGCTCGGGGCAGGCCCTGGCCCCGGCACAGACACGCTGGGGTGCTTTGGGGCCGCTTGGGGAGCAATGGGAAGAAAATGAGGGATGGTGCTGGGCAGAGCGATCGGCCTGTGCTCGTGTCAGCGCAGCCGTGCAGGGCACTGGGATCTGGGTAAAACACCGGCTCTCCTGGTGTTCAGGGATGCAAGGTCTGAGGGACCGGATTTACTTGGGGTTTTCCAGGACAGCAGGAAGAAGAGGAAATGTGGTGCCAGAGGTGCGTCCCATCAGGTTGCAGTTCCCTCTTTCCCATTTCCATTTCCTCCTCAGTGCGGGTGTCCCCTGCAGCCCATGAGCACGTGGCCGGTGACAACTCCCTGTCTGTGGAGGGATTCCTTATGGAACAAGGGCAGATGACACTTGTGTGAGGCTTACGACTGTTAGAATTAGACCAGGATGGGTTTAAGGAAAACTAGAATCGTGTGTTAATCTTACTGGTCAATGAACAAATGGAATCCACACTTCTGTAAGAAAAATAGAGTGTATGGAGCATATAGAAGAAGCTGGTTTTGCCTGCTGCTGCTGCTTGGCTGTATCATGTAACCCCATTCGAACTCTGCCTTCAAGACAGCTGTGAGACCGTGAAATAAAGAACTTAGCAGAACAGCAGCCTCCTCTGCTCTTTCACCCTGGTCCGAGAAGGAGGGGTACCCTGTCAAAGGCTCAACACTTGCCTTTCTGACTTTGTTTCTAAATTTCTACCTTTCTAATTTTGTTTGTTTCTAATTTTTTTGTTTGTTTGTTTCTAACTTTGTTTGTTTTCAACTTTCTCCCTTTAGAAATTTGTTTGTTTCTTGTATTTTACCTCTTTGTTTGTTTCTAAATTTCTGCCGTTGTAACTTTGTTTCTAACTTTCTACTT